>NW_027423246.1:1120000-1137500 GCF_048934315.1 Petromyzon marinus
TTAGTGGCGAATGGCGGTGGTTGTGTACGAGCGAGGGATGTGTGCCAAAGCACTCCTCGATGGAAAGTGGGGGGGGGCTGCTGCCCCCCCACTGTTCTGTTTCTGTGGCGCACGCGATCGTGATGATGCAACAGACCGCCAGCACTGGCAACACCACCACCACGACTTTTGCAGAGAAATATCGCCACCCTCTCGCGATGCTCCCAACCTCTCGTGTGCCATCAATTCACCATCATAACCCTCTAGACCACCACCCCCCTCCGTAGTCCCTCCACCTGCAGCGTGAGAGATATCTGTGCCTTGGCAATGGCTGTCCCCCCTATCTGATCTGTGCGTTGCGCGATTCGGAGCTCGGAGTTTGGTTGGGTGGTGATTGTTCATGGCTGGCCTCGGTCACGTCTGTCTTCACTCCTTCCCCACCTTCCTCACCCTTCCCTCCTCCCCCTATCTCGCGTTGGCGAAATGTTAACTACCTTGCGTGGTGTACAGGAGGCTTTGCGGTGTCGATTCCCAAACCCCGACAGCCTGCCGCTGTGTAATTTGGAGTTTGCGATTTGCTCTCCACGTGGTCGCCGCGTGGATTTGTCTCGCGATTCCTCGTCCACCTCCACGTTTAGGAACGCACGTTTCGAGTATTCTTCGCTGCTCCTCCACATGTCCACGTGGATAAGCCACTTCGTTGGGCTATCACTTGTGGCCTCGTCGCTTCTGGAAGTAAACAAAATCTGACAGCTCCAGTGGGCCTTACCTGGTAAAATAAAAAAAATAGTTTTAATATTCTAGTCGTCCCCACCCACCCCCCCCCCTATTTCCCGGCCACGTTCCAAGCGCGCTGGGGTGGGCTGAGAGGCGAATTCATCCACAGCACACAGACAAAGGTCCCCCGTGTCGCCCCTAGCAGACCGTTGGGCCAAGTGCTGTTGGCGAGCAGCAGCAGCACGCTCAGCCGCCGATGTCTCACGTGCGTGTACACACAGCGACGATTAGCAGAGTTTGGGCTACGGTGTTGTGCAAAAATAAGTTTAACATACGCGCGCGTTCACACCCGCACATGCGTGCATGCGTGCACGCACACATGTAACACTCACACACGCACATGTACACACACAAACATGTACACGCAAACATGTATACACACATGTACACACACACACACGTACACACACACATGTACACACACACGTACACACACATGTACACATACATACACACAAATACACACACGTACACACACACGTACACACACGTACACACATACATACACATGTACACACACAAACATGTACACACACATACACACACATACACACACATACACACACATACACACACATACACACATGTACACACATACACACACGTACACACATGTACACACACGCGCGTGGGATGTGCGTTGCCGAGTCGGTTCCGTACCGGGTGTTGGGAGGCTCTCGGCTTGCGCCTCGGGACTCCACCGCCCCCCCCTCTCCCCCGGTGTTGTATTTGGGTTTGGAGTTGGGGGGGGCAGGGGGGTATTGAGTGGGAGCCTCGGCCCAGTTCAAGGTGGGTGGGTGGGGGGGGGCTCTCTCATTGCCACCATCGCCCCCCACCGCTGCTGCTGCTCGTGTATTTTTTTGGGGGGGGGGTGGGGTGGAGCACGGCGTGGGGGGACATTTTTTGTTGCCAATTTTGGGGGGATCTGCACCCCCCCCCCCCGCTGCAGTGTTGACGACGCGATGCCTCAGTGTTGCCTGGGTCCCCCCCCCCCCCCACGTAGCCTCCTACCCCCCCTCCCCCAAGACCCCAAACCCCTCCAAGACCCCAAACCCCTCCGTGGCTTCCGCGGCCCCGTGCCACGCGCGAACCACGTGGCACGCGCGAACCACGTGCCACGCGCGAACCACGTGCCACGCGCGAACCACGTGCCACGCGCGAACCACGTGCCACGCGCGAACCACGTGCCACGCGCGAACCACGTGATCGGCAATTCCCAGGACAAACGGAGAGATGGAGAGATGCCGGGTCACGTGATCGGTCCAGTCCTGGTCCGGTCCCGATCCAGTCCTGATCCAGTCCTGATTCCGTTCTGGATCCCCCAGTTCGCGATTGTTCAGGAAGCGACCATCCGTTCGTTAGTTCGTTGTATTATACGCGCGGAGATTAAGAGAGGTGTTGATGATGATGCTGAGAGAGACGAGAGAGAGAGAGACACACAAAGGTCCCCCTGTATAGCCTTCTAACAGACTGCTTGTGTTGGAGGGGGTGGTGGGTTGCGATGGGGAGGGAAAGTGCCGATGCGCGCACACAGCAGCAGCAGCAGCGTCTTTTCAGAACTGTACAGCAGATCGATGATATCGACGCCCGTGTTGGAAGCTGCGTTGCTGCCCAAGATTTTCGTGTCCCCCACCCACACAGCCCCCCCCCCCCTACCCTCCTCCTCCACCCCCGCCCCGCCTCGGTGTGTACGGTGAACGCGTGCTGTACAGATGCTAGGGGTGTAATGGGTGGCTTAATTCGGATTCGTTACCGCACACAGGATTCTAAACACGGGCTGAGTGGATGGGTGGGTGGGTAAGTGGGTGGGTGAGTAGGTGGTTAAGTAGGTGGTTAAGTAGGTGGGTAAGTGGGTAGGTAAGTGGGTGGGTGAGTGGGTAGGTAAGTGGGTGGGTAAGTAGGTGGGTAAGTAGGTGGGTGGATGGATGGATGGGTAGGTGGGTGGATGGATGGGTAGGTGGGTGGGGGGGGCTGGGTAGGTGGATGGGTTGGGTGGGTAGGTGGATGGGTGGGGGGGGGGGCTGGGTAGGTGGATGGGCGGGGGGGTAGGTAGGTGGGTGGGGGGGGAGATGTATAGGTGGACGGTTGGAGGGGTAGGTGAATGGGTGAATGGGTGACTACGTGGTTGGAATGTGAACCCACGAGGAGTCTTGAGTGGACGGGGCGGGGCGGGATGGATGGATGGAGGAGCCTACCGATGGAGTTTCATACTGGGAGCGACCCCTCTTAGAGGTGTAGAGATGAGAGGGGGAGCGGCGTTGGAGCAGCGGCGGCGGTCATTGTCCCGGTCGGCACGCAGGCCACGAGTGACCACTCGCCAGAATTAACCTTAAAGGACACGGTGCCAACGGAGCCAACCACCCATCCCACCCATCCCACCTATCCCTCCCACGAACCCAAGCACCCATCCAGCCACCACCAGGCGATAACGCAGCAAAGGACAACCCAAGGTTCATTATAATTATTCCTGTCCGTTACGTTAATTTATGCAAAATTCGTGCAACCGTTGATTGGGCCCGCGGTGGGGGGTGCGGGGTGGGGGTGCGGGTGGGGGGGTAGGTGGGTGGGAGGGGGGGGGTAGTTGACGGTGGGGGGGGGGAGAGGGGGGGGGGGTTTGAGGAGTATTCGGAGGGCACATTTGTAGCAATAAGCATGTCTGTTATTGTCGTTGATGCGGCAGGGCGGACGGCTCTCCCTGGCTGGGTTTTTACTCGTTTTCCTGTGTCTGTGACTTGTCCACCACGTTCCACACTTTGTATAATTGCTGACGAGGAGAATTATATTATATCAAACCCGCTGCCTTGTCTCGCCCGCTCCAGCCTCTTGTGTGTGTGCGTGTTTATGGCTCGACAAGTAATGGAGAGAGTGGAGAGTTTTGCCATGCCTGGGCAGTGTACTTACGGCCGGCTCAGTTTTGACAGATCTCACTCCGAATCAGTCGTGCAGCAATTATCCCTTTTCATCGGCTGCGTGGAAGCTACCCGGTATGTCGCTCCGCACTAAGCTTCGGGTCTTCTCGCCCACAGTCGTTGCTGTCCATCGAACAAAGACGGTTACCGCATCGCGTACTTCCGGATGCGCTTCTGCGTCCGTCTGGAATGCTCTTCCTTCCGATATTATGAATGTATTGACGGCGACTTAAGCTGGTATTTGACATTGTGAACATGCCCCCCATTTACCACCCAGCTTATGAGCTGAACCAATAGGCGATGCCCACATCTGGTTATACCCCCCCCCCCCCTAAAATGAATAGGTCACTCCCTATTGAAATGGTCATTACCATTGATGTGTAAAATTAGAATAGTTTTCAGCATCGTCAATAATTGTTTTCAAAGTTGATCTTCTGTATCGCCAAGGTAAGAACTCATTTGCAAGGGTGGGTGGGTGGGATGGAGGCAAAAATCGGCATTTTGTCAGTCACGGCAGGAATAACTTATTGCACACGAGGGCAGTGTTTTTCATTGCGTGGCACGAGGGCCACTGGCTGCCCCTGGTTGGCTTTAGTGTGGCCCTTGACGTGCGGCCCCCGATAATACAAAAAAAATTGTGGAAAACACCCCAAATCGTGCTGTCAAACCCAATGATTTCAAATGTGTCGTGGGCCCTCACGCACTTACGTCTTATCGGTGAAAGTGGCCCCGCTCTGAAAATTAGCGAAGAACACAGCATTAGGGCAATGCAAAGCATGACGTCGCTTGACCAATGAATGCGTTGTCCGTCAAAGGAAGACCGACATACTCAAGTCGCGCATGACAGCCCATAGATTCAGAGGCCCGTAGACTTAATTTGCACATACGGGGTAATAGATGAAATCACAAGTCCGTAAAGTGACGTTCCACAGACTAGAACCCATGGGATTCACACATCGGTCGGCTAACTCAAGTTGCACAGACAGACCCATGGATTCACACAGAGACTCGTAGACTCAAGCCGTACAAACTGGGGTGGAAAGGGGTTTTCCACCACAGTTTGTTCAGCCATGGTTGGAGTGAAAATCCGAACCCCGAAATGTTGTACGAGAAAGAACCATGAACAAGTGTAGTGCCGGATCGTCTACATGTACAAAGTAAAACCTTGGATGGCGAGTAACTTGGTCTGAGAGTGTTTTGCAAGACGTGCAAAAAATGTTAAATAAATATTAATTTAATAATAATAGGTTTTTACCCTTTTATCTGGCACCAAAACTGACACCTTTATACAAGGGGATCATGTTTGCAATAACCACAATACAAGCAGTCAAAATGCAAACAAAAAAGAGACAACTCTGATAATGATGATGGCACTGTCCTTGAAATTGATTGGTCCACACCCAAGACGGCTTTTCTTAGAGCCCTTAGTCTCCACTGGTGTTGGACCAGAAGACGCCTGTATAAAGGTGTCAGTTTTGGTGCCAGATAAAAGGGTAAAAACCGTGCTACTGGCAAAGGAGGTCTCAATATAAAATATTAATTTGATAAACCAGCGAGGGTCTTGCAACACGAGCAGTACACGTGTACACGCTTTGTACTGTCGAGCGTCACGTGATCACAGCTGACGTACAAGTGCTTTGATATGCGAGTGCTTTGGATTACAAACACTTTTCCGGAACGAATTATGCTTCGCAACTCCAAGGTTTCACTGTTTACGTATTCACGTAATTCGAAAGTGTCCATCGGTTATGTGCTGGATCTCCAAAACAGTACCTGTGGCGAAACCGAAAAAATGTACGAGTCAATGCTCGTGACAGCCACCCCCTTGTTTTGGTACGGTCCAGATCCGGGGGTGGGGGGGGGTCAGTTTTTTTCTTTCAGTTTTTATTTATTTGGTATCGAGCCCTGTGAGCCATTCGGCTCTTGAATCGGGTGCAACCGCAACAAGCAAAAAACAAAAAAAAACATGAGCAAGAAAACATCTTAAAGTTACTATGTGACTGTGCAAACAGAAAATCCAGGAAAAAACAGCAAAATATTCCTGAAAAAAGCACCGTACACCAACGTTGTGTGCAAAAATCCCAGTGGGATGCAAGTCAAACAACAACCACAAGACAACTTAGATTAAGGCCATCAGTCTAACTCCATACTACAACAAACAAACATGGCCAAACCAAAAAACATTTTCGACATCACCAAAATTAAGCCACAAATGTAATGTAAGAGTGATCATAGGAACTGTGACCGAATTTTCACAAACGACATACAACATGGAACACCAAACCCTAGAGCAGTGGTTCTTAACCTGGGTTCGATCGAACCCCAGGGGTTCGGTGAGTCGATCTCAGGGGTTCGGCAGAGCCCCCGCCACGGAGGTCCGGACACACTTGAATTATTGTGTAAATTTGTGATGACACACACGGCCCGCTTGGCCATCACTGGCTGCAGATGATCATGCTACACTGCTTGGCCAATCAGCGCTGCGGGGAATTTAGTGCGTACTCAGTAGTCAACGTGTGACTGTTGTTGTCGTACGTCGTGTGATTTCTTTAATATTTTATCCATACTAACTATGTCGGGCAAAATAAGAAAGTGGTCGGACGAATATGTACAACATGGATTCTCATGTATCACGGAACGTGATGGGAGTGAGTGTCCTATCTGCATGATTTGCAACGCCAAGTTGAGCAACTCTAGTCTTGCACCGGCAAAACTAAAGGAACACTTCTTGAAGCTGCATGGAGACGGGGAATACAAGAACACAACACTTGCTGAATTCAGGGTGAAGAGAGCCAGATTCGATGAAAGGGCCACTCTGCCTGCTCTTGGATTTGTACCTGTTAACAAACCGATCCTGACAGCATCGTACGAAGTTGCTTACCTGATCGCAAAGCAGGGCAAGCCACACACCATTGGTGAAACACTTGTGAAACCAGTTGCATTAAAGATGGCGAATCTGATACTCGGAACAGCGGCCGAAGGTCAATTATCCCAAATTCCCCTTTCAAATGACACCGTCAGTGACAGAATAGAAGACATGAGTAAAGACATCTTGGCTCAAGTAGTCGCGGATCTGATTTCAAGCCCGGCAAAATTCAGCCTTCAACTCGACGAAACCACAGACGTTTCTGATCTAAGCCAGCTTGCTGTTTTTGTACGCTATGTGAAAGGCGACATGATAAAAGAAGAGTTTTTATTTTGTAAGCCTCTTACATCAACAACGAAGGCAGCCGATGTGAAGAAGCTTGTGGATGACTTCTTCAGAGACAACAATCTTTCATGGGATATGGTTTGTGCAGTTTGTACGGACGGAGCTCCAGTCATGCTGGGAAGAAAGTCTGGTTTTGGTGCGCTAGTAAAGGCCGATGCACCACACATCATTGTGACGCATTGTATTCTGCACAGGCATGCGTTGGCAACAAAAACCTTACCTCCAAAAATGGCAGAAGTATTAAAAACTGTGGTGGAATGTGTGAACTATGTGCAAAAAAGTGCTCTGAGGCACCGCATCTTCAGTGAGCTGTGTAAAGAAATGGGCTCTGAATTTGAGGTACTTCTGCTCCATTCTAATATTCGGTGGTTATCCCGGGGACAGGTGCTGAATCGTGTTTTTGCCATGCGTGTGGAATTAGCCCTGTTTTTGCAAGAGCACCAACACTGCCATGCAGATTGCTTCAAAAATCCTGAGTTCATTCTCATTTTAGCGTACATGGCTGATATATTCGCAGCTCTCAATCATCTCAATCAGCAGATGCAGGGTGGTGGAGTCAATATCATGGAAGCGGAAGAACACCTGAAGGCTTTTCAAAAAAAGCTACCGTTATGGAAACGACGAACAGAGAACAATAACTTCGCAAACTTCCCGCTTCTGGACGACTGTGCAAGTGTGTCTGGAATCGGAGATATTTCTGTATCCACGGAACTGAAGCAAACAATTGCCACGCACTTAGATGAGCTTGCAAAGTCTCTCGACGGATATTTCCCTACAAGAGAGTCATATCCAGCATGGGTGAGACAGCCGTTCACGTTTGCTGTTGAAACAGCAGATGTCAATGATGAATTCCTCGACGAAATCATTGAAATTCAGCAGAGCCAGGTTCAACAGCAACTCTTCAGAACAACAACGCTCTCAACGTTTTGGTGTCGACAAATGAACAAGTATCCAGTTATTGCTAAGAAAGCCCTGGATTTTTTTTATACCATTTGTTACAACATATCTTTGTGAGCAATCCTTTTCGAGGATGCTGGACATAAAAACGAAGAAAAGGAACAGACTTTGCTGTGAAAATGACATGAGAGTGGCACTTGCCAAGGTGAAGCCACGCATATCTGAACTGATCTCTCAAAGGCAACAGCAGAAGTCACATTGATTTCCAGGTATGTAATTTGTTGTGAGTTTATGCATTGTGTTGGTTTTATTCTTTGAACAAGGTAATGTTCATGCACGGCTCATTTTGTGTACCAGTAAAAAACATATCTATGTCTTGAATTTGAAAAAAATCACATTTTATTTTTCACTAAAGAGGGGTTCGGTGAATGCGCATATGAAACTGGTGGGGTTCGGTACCTCCAACAAGGTTAAGAACCACTGCCCTAGAGCCATAGCTGGCTGCATGAGTCACTCCACAACAACAGGAGCATCAGTCGGAGTATCAAATTTTTCAATGCACCTTTAAAGATCAGCACACTATATCTAAATACAGATACTACTTTGCAGCGGTCATCCGGAGCGAACCATTTTATTTTATTTTAGGCCACTGAATAGCAGTGGCAGCTAGGGGCGTACAACTCCTCTAGAGCAGTTTTGAGTGAAGATCGCATAGGGTCGAGGGAATAATTTATTACTTCCCCCTGTAATTTCTTCCCACATCCAGGCCTGATGACAGATAGACCCCTAGACTAACAGACAGGCCCATTAACTCGCATGGAGACCCACATACACGCAAAGGTGCCCATAGACACGCAGAGAGACACAGGCGAGCACAGAGACTCAAGAGGCAAGCATAGAGACCCACAAACGAGCACAGAAAACCACAGACAGATAGAGCCACAGACACTCACAGAGACCCACATACATTTGAGACCCACAGACACAGAGACCCACATACACTCAGAGACCCACAAATACTCACAGAGACCCACATATGCTCACAGAGCCCAACAGACACGCAGAGACCCGCAGGAAATCACAGAGATCCACAGACACTCGCAGAGACCCACAGCCATTCAGAGACCCACAAACACTCACAGAGACCCACATATGCTCACAGAGACCAACAGACATGCAGAGACCCACAGGAAATCACAGAGATCCACAGACACTCGCAGAGACCCACAGACACTCAGAGACCCACAAACACAGAGACCAACAGACCCATACAGAGACCGACAGACACTCAAGAGACCCATAGACACTCACAGCGACCCACATATGCTCACAGAGACCAACAGACAAACGCAGAGACCCACAGGAAATCACAGAGATCCACAGACACTCGCAGAGACCCACAGACACGCACAGATACCGAGACACGCACAGAGACTCACAGACACGCATTGAGAACCACAGACACGAAAAGAGACCCACAGACACACAGAGGCCAAGAGACGCCACCAAAACAAAGCACCTGCCTAGGTATTTTATGTCATCGAATACTCCACCATCCTCCACTTCCCATGCGTGATGTTGACAGTTGTCGAGAGAGTGGAAGAGTTCCCATACCTGGGCTGTGTGCTTATGACCATCTCCCGTTTTGACAGCAGAGGTTTCCCCAGCCGAGCAGCATCATCTTTTAATCGGCTGCGTAATGCTGCTGTGTGGAAGCTATACGGCCTGTCACTGCACATGAAACCCCGGGTCTTCACGGCCAAAGCGATACCCTCCCTCTCAGCTGTGCCCTCCTGATGTCAACGTATGGCCCCGTTGTTATAGGCGGGAACAACACACCGTTAAAAGCAAGACATCTAAAGTGCAACAGTACCACACGGAAGGCAAGAATCTGCGACCAACAATTGATTGTCAAACGACGGCAAGATAGTCCAGGTGTCCTTGTGTGTGTGTGTGTGAACCAGTCCTTGGCCTCCACTAGGTCGTGTAAACATCGTCACTTGCGGGAGACAAATGCGCCGAGCGTGGTGCTGGACACCCATCCCGTCGTGTACCACAGTGCCGGCCTTCATAGGTGCTTCTATAACAGCACTTGCCCTAACAGTCTCTTTGCTTGTGTGTGTGCGAGTCCCTTTTCAGGTAAAGGCTGTTGAATGGGAGTGCCACCGTATCTCAGGAGAAAGTGGGTGCCTAAAAGATAAGTGGGCTGGGGAATAAAGAAGGAAGAGGTGGGGCCTCATCAGGAAGGGGTGGAGCCTAGGGAGTAAGGAAAGCCTAATCAGGCATAGGTGGAGATGTCGAAGGTGACGTGTAAGTTATTTTGGCCTCCATTTTCACCAGCGGTGGCCAAGGCCGATTTGAGGGTTGTGGCGGTGGCAGTCGCAGGGCTGGTGGTGGTCGCAGGGGTGGTGGCGGCCACAGGGCTGGTGGTGGTCGCAGGGGTTGTGGCGGTCACAGGGGTGGTGGCGTTTGCGGGAGTGGTGGTATCGGTGGTAGCGGTGGATCCGCTGGCATTGTCAAGAGTGGCGGTGGCGGATCTTCCACTGGTGGCCCGCCAGTGATGGTCGAGATAGAATTTCCTCAATCTATGGCCCCCGGTCGCTTTACGATGAGCGATGGTGATGGCGATGGCACCGGCGGCGTCGGCAGCACTGGCAGCGGCTGCGGAGTTTCCAGAATCGGCTGAATCTACCGATGGTGTTGGCTGATCGAGGCTGTTTGGTAATACACTTCGGCACAGTGGCAATGGCAGTGGCTGTTTCATCAATGGCGGCCAACCGAGAACGTTTAATAACTAGTTTTGGCAAGGTGGCAGGTGTATCGGTTTCAGTTTCGTGGACGATTGAGGAACTGTAGGGTATGATGGACGAGACGACCGTCACATATCCAGCATCGCCGTCGGGGGCAGCGGTGGTGCCGTTGGTGGCGACATCGTTGGTGTTGGTGGAAACAGAGGTGCCATTGCTGGCAGCGGTGGTGACGTCAGCGACGTCGGCGGTGCCGCCGGTGGCGATGTCGCTGGCGTCGGCAGTGATGTCGTTAGTTACCGATGCCAGACACGAGGGTTTTCAGCCGCACCTCGGTCTCTCGCAACTGGGAGGAGAGGCCTCCTAGGTAGGCCTCCCTGGCCTCCTCCTTCCGTAGGTGACGATTCTGCGCCTCGATCTTGCGACGGAACGCTGCATTCTCCCGTTCATACTCTGGCATTCTGCAAGTCACAGCCGGAATAACTTATTACTCACAAGGGCTATGGAAATTGGGGTATTGCATGAGAAACGTCTTGCCTGTCAAGAGAGACAGACAAACTTCAATTTGCGCAGACAGAACCATCGATTCACACGGAGGTCTCTAACCTCAAGTTACACGGACACAACCACAGATTCACACCAAGGACCACAAACGCACACAGAGCACCAAATACATTCTGAGACCCATAGACAAACACAGATACTCGCAGATACGCACAGAGACCCACAGACACAAAAGACCAGACATATAACTCCATTATGGCCTTAACGAATTGTTGGGGCAAGTGCTGTTAGCGAGCACCTATGAAGGCCGGCACGGCACACGAGGGGGTGGGTGGCCAGCACCATGCCCGGCCGCCTTCGTCTCTACAGTGGCGATGTTTACACACCACACCAGGTTACTCATTTGAGCCTGAGGCCACATATGGGAGACCCAGGACTGGCTCTGATAATTGTCACTGGTGTTCGCCGTGATTGGAGAATCGAACTCGGGTCATCGGATTTCTAGCACAGCATGCTACCCACGACACCACATACAGAGAACAACATACGAGCACACATACCAAAAGCACACAAAGAGAGCCACAGACAATCAGAGAGGCCCACAGACACACACAGAGACCCACAGGCACATACAGAGAACCACACACACACAAATATACCAAAGACATGGACAGAGACCCACAGACACTCACAGAACTACATACATGCAAAGATACCTACAGACATGCACAGAGAGTTACAGACTCAACAGAAACCCAGGGATGAGCACAAATACCCACAGACACGAAAAGAGATCCACAGACACTCACAGAACTACAGACACGAACAGAGATCTAAAGACACACAGAGACCCACAGGTATTCAAAGACTCACAGACTTGCACAGATACCAAAAACACGCACAGAGAAACACAAACACACACTTAGACCCACAGACACATACAGAGACCGACAGACACTCAAGAGACCCATAGACACTCACAGCGACCCACATATGCTCACAGAGACCAACAGACAAACGCAGAGACCCACAGGAAATCACAGAGATCCACAGACACTCGCAGAGACCCACAGACACGCACAGATACCGAGACACGCACAGAGACTCACAGACACGCATTGAGAACCACAGACACGAAAAGAGACCCACAGACACACAGAGGCCAAGAGACGCCACCAAAACAAAGCACCTGCCTAGGTATTTTATGTCATCGAATACTCCACCATCCTCCACTTCCCATGCGTGATGTTGACAGTTGTCGAGAGAGTGGAAGAGTTCCCATACCTGGGCTGTGTGCTTATGACCATCTCCCGTTTTGACAGCAGAGGTTTCCCCAGCCGAGCAGCATCATCTTTTAATCGGCTGCGTAATGCTGCTGTGTGGAAGCTATACGGCCTGTCACTGCACATGAAACCCCGGGTCTTCACGGCCAAAGCGATACCCTCCCTCTCAGCTGTGCCCTCCTGATGTCAACGTATGGCCCCGTTGTTATAGGCGGGAACAACACACCGTTAAAAGCAAGACATCTAAAGTGCAACAGTACCACACGGAAGGCAAGAATCTGCGACCAACAATTGATTGTCAAACGACGGCAAGATAGTCCAGGTGTCCTTGTGTGTGTGTGTGTGAACCAGTCCTTGGCCTCCACTAGGTCGTGTAAACATCGTCACTTGCGGGAGACAAATGCGCCGAGCGTGGTGCTGGACACCCATCCCGTCGTGTACCACAGTGCCGGCCTTCATAGGTGCTTCTATAACAGCACTTGCCCTAACAGTCTCTTTGCTTGTGTGTGTGCGAGTCCCTTTTCAGGTAAAGGCTGTTGAATGGGAGTGCCACCGTATCTCAGGAGAAAGTGGGTGCCTAAAAGATAAGTGGGCTGGGGAATAAAGAAGGAAGAGGTGGGGCCTCATCAGGAAGGGGTGGAGCCTAGGGAGTAAGGAAAGCCTAATCAGGCATAGGTGGAGATGTCGAAGGTGACGTGTAAGTTATTTTGGCCTCCATTTTCACCAGCGGTGGCCAAGGCCGATTTGAGGGTTGTGGCGGTGGCAGTCGCAGGGCTGGTGGTGGTCGCAGGGGTGGTGGCGGCCACAGGGCTGGTGGTGGTCGCAGGGGTTGTGGCGGTCACAGGGGTGGTGGCGTTTGCGGGAGTGGTGGTATCGGTGGTAGCGGTGGATCCGCTGGCATTGTCAAGAGTGGCGGTGGCGGATCTTCCACTGGTGGCCCGCCAGTGATGGTCGAGATAGAATTTCCTCAATCTATGGCCCCCGGTCGCTTTACGATGAGCGATGGTGATGGCGATGGCACCGGCGGCGTCGGCAGCACTGGCAGCGGCTGCGGAGTTTCCAGAATCGGCTGAATCTACCGATGGTGTTGGCTGATCGAGGCTGTTTGGTAATACACTTCGGCACAGTGGCAATGGCAGTGGCTGTTTCATCAATGGCGGCCAACCGAGAACGTTTAATAACTAGTTTTGGCAAGGTGGCAGGTGTATCGGTTTCAGTTTCGTGGACGATTGAGGAACTGTAGGGTATGATGGACGAGACGACCGTCACATATCCAGCATCGCCGTCGGGGGCAGCGGTGGTGCCGTTGGTGGCGACATCGTTGGTGTTGGTGGAAACAGAGGTGCCATTGCTGGCAGCGGTGGTGACGTCAGCGACGTCGGCGGTGCCGCCGGTGGCGATGTCGCTGGCGTCGGCAGTGATGTCGTTAGTTACCGATGCCAAACACGAGGGTTTTCAGCCGCACCTCGGTCTCTCGCAACTGGGAGGAGAGGCCTCCTAGGTAGGCCTCCCTGGCCTCCTCCTTCCGTAGGTGACGATTCTGCGCCTCGATCTTGCGACGGAACGCTGCATTCTCCCGTTCATACTCTGGCATTCTGCAAGTCACAGCCGGAATAACTTATTACTCACAAGGGCTATGGAAATTGGGGTATTGCATGAGAAACGTCTTGACTGTCAAGAGAGACAGACAAACTTCAATTTGCGCAGACAGAACCATCGATTCACACGGAGGTCTCTAACCTCAAGTTACACGGACACAACCACAGATTCACACCAAGGACCACAAACGCACACAGAGCACCAAATACATTCTGAGACCCATAGACAAACACAGATACTCGCAGATACGCACAGAGACCCACAGACACAAAAGACCAGACATATAACTCCATTATGGCCTTAACGAATTGTTGGGGCAAGTGCTGTTAGCGAGCACCTATGAAGGCCGGCACGGCACACGAGGGGGTGGGTGGCCAGCACCATGCCCGGCCGCCTTCGTCTCTACAGTGGCGATGTTTACACACCACACCAGGTTACTCATTTGAGCCTGAGGCCACATATGGGAGACCCAGGACTGGCTCTGATAATTGTCACTGGTGTTCGCCGTGATTGGAGAATCGAACTCGGGTCATCGGATTTCTAGCACAGCATGCTACCCACGACACCACATACAGAGAACAACATACGAGCACACATACCAAAAGCACACAAAGAGAGCCACAGACAATCAGAGAGGCCCACAGACACACACAGAGACCCACAGGCACATACAGAGAACCACACACACACAAATATACCAAAGACATGGACAGAGACCCACAGACACTCACAGAACTACATACATGCAAAGATACCTACAGACATGCACAGAGAGTTACAGACTCAACAGAAACCCAGGGATGAGCACAAATACCCACAGACACGAAAAGAGATCCACAGACACTCACAGAACTACAGACACGAACAGAGATCTAAAGACACACAGAGACCCACAGGTATTCAAAGACTCACAGACTTGCACAGATACCAAAAACACGCACAGAGAAACACAAACACACACTTAGACCCACAGACACATACAGAGACCCACAGACACATACAGAGACCCACAGACACACGCAGTTACCCACATACACGCATGGAGACCGACATTCATAAAGACACCCACAGACACTTACAGAGACCCACATACACGCAGAGATACACACAGACACACAGAGACCCACAGACACTCATAGAACTACAGACGTGCAAAGATACCTACAGACACGCACAGAGAGTCACAGACTCAACAGAGACCCACAGATCAGCACAATTACCCAGACACGAACAGAGATCCAAAGACGCACACAGAAAACCACAGGTACTCAAAGACTCACAGACATGCAGATACCAAAAACACGCGCAGAGAAACACAGACACACACACATAGACCCACAGACACATACAGAGACCCTCAGACGAGTACAGATACCCACAGACACGCATAGAGACCCACAGACACACGCAGTTCCCCACATTCTCCTGGCCAGAGCCAGGGCTTAGAGCTCCTCCTCAACACCCACCCACGGGTAGATGGTAGTGAGATGGAACAGATGGAGATTAGTCCACACACTCTACTGTAACACCACATTCTCCTGGCCAGAGCCAGGAGAATGTGGTGTGTCCATATCAGCAAGGTGCGGGGCACAATGTATAAGTGGGCGGGAGAATGGAGAGGAAGAGGCGGGCCTATGTAAGAATGGGCGGGGCCTCGGGAGCAATAGGGCCTCATCAGGCAGAGTTTGGGATGTCGATGGCGATGCACAAGATCCGTTGGTCTCCTTGGCCTCCTTTGCAAGCACCAGGGGTGGATTTGAGGCCAGCAGTGGCGGTCGCAGGGGTGGTGGCAACGGCGATGGTGGCGGTCGATCCGCCGGCATCGTCTGGAGTTGCCATGGTGGACTTGCGGGTGGTGGCCCACCAGTGAAAGTTCCGGTAGAATTTTCGAAATCTATCGGCCCTGGTGGCTTTGCCACGGGCAGAGGTGGTGGTTGTGGTGGTGGTGGCGGCGGTGGCATCAGCAGTGGCCGATCTGCCAGGGGCAGCCGGTGTGGCGATGCCGGTGGATGATTTCCCGGTAGCGGCAGCTGACCGAGGCCGTTTTATCACAAATCTCGGCACGGCGGCGGTTGGGGTGTCAATGCCGGTGACTATTTCCCCAGCAGCAGCCAACCGAGGCTGTCTTATGACAAGTTTTGGATTGGTGGCGGCAGCTGTGGCGGTTTCATCGACGGCGGCAGCGGTCGAGGAATGGTGCGATGTGACGGATGTATCGACCGTCATGTGTCCAGCTTTGGCGGTGGAGCCTTCGGCGGCAGTGGTGATGCTGTCGGCGGCAGTGGCGGCGGCGCCGGCTGGGATGGCGGTGTTGCCATCGGTGGTGGCGGTGGCTCCGACAGCGGCGGCGGAGATGCTACCAGTGGCAACGCCGTCAGCATCGTCGGCCCCGACGTTGAAATTGCCGATGCCAGACACGAGGGCTGTCAGCTGAGCTTGGGTTTTGCGCAGCTGCGAAAAGAGGCCCCCCAGGTCGGCCTTCCTGGCCTCCTCCGCCCGGAGCAGGCGACGCTGCGCCTTGACTTTAGTACGGAGCGCCACGTTCTCCCGTTCGTAGCCTGGGATGGGCGGTAAAAATCGGCATTCTGTCAGTCGCGGCAGGAATAACTGATTACGCATCAGGGCATTCTTATTCATTGTCATTGCTGCATTGCTAATGGCAGCCCCCTGGTGTCCTGTCATGCGGCCCTTGACATGCGGTTCTCGACAAAACACAAATGTGGGAAACACCCCATCGTCGTGCAGTCACAAACCCCAATGGTTTGATATGTGCGGCGTGCCATCACATTGATGTCTTGTCGGCGAAAGTGACCCTCTTCTGAAAAATGGTGAAGCTCACTACATCGGGGCTGTGAAAATGTCGGCGCCCCGTGAGCAATGTGCTGTCTGACGAGAGAGACCGGCACACTGAAGTCGCATATGAGGGCTCATCGAACTCACATAGAGTGCCCTAGAATCAAGTTGCACAGACGGGTCCATAGATTCACCCAAGTTGCTCAGACAGACGTGTAGATTCACGCAGAGGTCTGTAGTCTCAAGTACACACAGATGTATAGATTCACACAGAGGTCTGTAGACTCAAGTTGCTCAGACAAACGTATAGATTCACACAGAGGTCTGTAAACTCAAGTTGCACAGAAAACGTAGAGATTCACACGGAGGTCTGTAAACTCAAGTTGCACAGACAGACGTATAGATTCACACAGAGGTCTGTAAACTCAAGTTGCACAGACAGACGTAGAGATTCACACAGAGGTCTGTAAAGTGAAGTGGGTCAGACAAACGTGTAGATTCACACAGAGGTCTGTAGACTCAACTTACACAGACAGATGTATAGATTCACACAGAGGTCTGCAAACTCAAGTTGCTCAAACAGACGTATAGATTCACACAGGTCTGTAAACTCAATTGCACAGAAAGACACACAGCTTTACAAAGGGGCCCATAGACTCAGTCACTGACAAGGTTGGACAAAGGCTGAAACACCATTTTGGGGATGAAAATCTGAACTCGACTGTGATGTTCCCCAAGGAAGCAGGAACACGTGTAATGGCGGATCGTTTATATACACATTTGTACCCGAGACTGAGACAC
>NW_027423246.1:1145000-1150000 GCF_048934315.1 Petromyzon marinus
CATAGACAAACACAGATACTCGCAGATACGCACAGAGACCCACAGACACAAAAGACCAGACATATAACTCCATTATGGCCTTAACGAATTGTTGGGGCAAGTGCTGTTAGCGAGCACCTATGAAGGCCGGCACGGCACACGAGGGGGTGGGTGGCCAGCACCATGCCCGGCCGCCTTCGTCTCTACAGTGGCGATGTTTACACACCACACCAGGTTACTCATTTGAGCCTGAGGCCACGTATGGGAGACCCAGGACTGGCTCTGATAATTGTCACTGGTGTTCGCCGTGATTGGAGAATCGAACTCGGGTCATCGGATTTGTAGCACAGCATGCTACCCACGACACCACATACAGAGAACCACATACGAGCACACATACCAAAAGCACACAAAGAGAGCCACAGACAATCAGAGAGGCCCACAGACACACAGAGACCCACAGGCACATACAGAGAACCACACACACACAAATATACCAAAGACATGGACAGAGACCCACAGACACTCACAGAACTACATACATGCAAAGATACCTACAGACATGCACAGAGAGTTACAGACTCAACAGAAACCCAGGGATGAGCACAAATACCCACAGACACGAAAAGAGATCCACAGACACTCACAGAACTACAGACACGAACAGAGATCTAAAGACACACAGAGACCCACAGGTATTCAAAGACTCACAGACTTGCACAGATACCAAAAACACGCACAGAGAAACACAAACACACACTTAGACCCACAGACACATACAGAGACCCACAGACACATACAGAGACCCACAGACACACGCAGTTACCCACATACACGCATGGAGACCGACATTCATAAAGACACCCACAGACACTTACAGAGACCCACATACACGCAGAGATACACACAGACACACAGAGACCCACAGATCAGCACAATTACCCAGACACGAACAGAGATCCAAAGACGCACACAGAAAACCACAGGTACTCAAAGACTCACAGACATGCAGATACCAAAAACACGCGCAGAGAAACACAGACACACACACATAGACCCACAGACACATACAGAGACCCACAGACGAGTACAGATACCCACAGACACGCATAGAGACCCACAGACACACGCAGTTACCCACATTCTCCTGGCCAGAGCCAGGGCTTACAGCTCCACCTCAACACCCACCCACGGGTAGATGGGAGTGAGATGGAACAGATGGAGATTAGTCCACACACTTTTTATCGGTTGTTTAACGCCGTGTGGAATCTACATGGCCAGTCACTGTATCCCACAACCTCTGGGTATTCATCTCCAACGTGATGCCCTCCCACCCAGCTGTGCCTTTCCAAAATCAAAGTTTGGCCCTTTGCATCGGTGTAACAAAAACACAATGTTTAGAAAGCAAGATATCAAAAGTGCAACAGTACCGCACGGGAGGCAACAATCTGCGTCCAACTTTTATTTGTCAAACGGAAGTTTAACCATCAACAACAAAACGCAGAATGTTAGCATCAGTCCAGCTGTCTCGGTGTGTGTGTGTGTGTGAGCCGCTTTTCAGTTCAGGCCTGTCCATATCAGCAAGGTGCGGGGCACAATGTATAAGTGGGCGGGAGAATGGAGAGGAAGAGGCGGGGCCTATGTAAGAATGGGCGGGGCCTCGGGAGCAATAGGGCCTCATCAGGCAGAGTTTGGGATGTCGATGGCGATGCACAAGATCCGTTGGTCTCCTTGGCCTCCTTTGCAAGCACCAGGGGTGGATTTGAGGCCAGCAGTGGCGGTCGCAGGGGTGGTGGCAACGGCGATGGTGGCGGTCGATCCGCCGGCATCGTCTGGAGTTGCCATGGTGGACTTGCGGGCGGTGGCCCACCAGTGAAAGTTCCGGTAGAGTTTTCGAAATCTATCGGCCCTGGTGGCTTTGCCACGGGCAGAGGTGGTGGTTGTGGTGGTGGTGGCGGCGGTGGCATCAGCAGTGGCCGATCTGCCAGGGGCAGCCGGTGTGGCGATGCCGGTGGATGATTTCCCGGTAGCGGCAGCTGACCGAGGCCGTTTTATCACAAATCTCGGCACGGCGGCGGTTGGGGTGTCAATGCCGGTGACTATTTCCCCAGCAGCAGCCAACCGAGGCTGTCTTATGACAAGTTTTGGATTGGTGGCGGCAGCTGTGGCGGTTTCATCGACGGCGGCAGCGGTCGAGGAATGGTGCGATGTGACGGGTGTATCGACCGTCATGTGTCCAGCTTTGGCGGTGGAGCCTTCGGCGGCAGTGGTGATGCTGTCGGCGGCAGTGGCGGCGGCGCCGGCTGGGATGGCGGTGTTGCCATCGGTGGTGGCGGTGGCTCCGACAGCGGCGGCGGAGATGCTACCAGTGGCAACGCCGTCAGCATCGTCGGCCCCGACGTTGAAATTGCCGATGCCAGACACGAGGGCTGTCAGCTGAGCTTGGGTTTTGCGCAGCTGCGAAAAGAGGCCCCCCAGGTCGGCCTTCCTGGCCTCCTCCGCCCGGAGCAGGCGACGCTGCGCCTTGACTTTAGTACGGAGCGCCACGTTCTCCCGTTCGTAGCCTGGGATGGGCGGTAAAAATCGGCATTCTGTCAGTCGCGGCAGGAATAACTGATTACGCATCAGGGCATTCTTATTCATTGTCATTGCTGCATTGCTAATGGGAGCCCCCTGGTGTCCTGTCATGCGGCCCTTGACATGCGGTTCTCGACAAAACACAAATGTGGGAAACACCCCATCGTCGTGCAGTCACAAACCCCAATGGTTTGATATGTGCGGCGTGCCATCACATTGATGTCTTGTCGGCGAAAGTGACCCTCTTCTGAAAAATGGTGAAGCTCACTACATCGGGGCTGTGAAAATGTCGGCGCCCCGTGAGCAATGTGCTGTCTGACGAGAGAGACCGGCACACTGAAGTCGCATATGAGGGCTCATCGAACTCACATAGAGTGCCCTAGAATCAAGTTGCACAGACGGGTCCATAGATTCACCCAAGTTGCTCAGACAGACGTGTAGATTCACACAGAGGTCTGTAAACTCAAGTTGCACAGACAGACGTAGAGATTCACACAGGTCTGTAAAGTGAAGTGGGTCAGACAAACGTGTAGATTCACACAGAGGTCTGTAGACTCAACTTACACAGACATGTATAGATTCACACAGAGGTCTGCAAACTCAAGTTGCTCAAACAGACGTATAGATTCACACAGGTCTGTAAACTCAATTGCACAGAAAGACACAGCTTTACAAAGGGGCCCATAGACTCAGTCACTGACAAGGTTGGACAAAGGCTGAAACACCATTTTGGGGATGAAAATCTGAACTCGACTGTGATGTTCCCCAAGGAAGCAGGAACACGTGTAATGGCGGACCGTTTATATACACATTTGTACCCGAGACTGAGACACTCAGAAACCCACAGACGCACACAGAAACCCACAGATAAACACAGATACCTTCAGACAATTACAAAGACGTAGATACACTCAAAGAGACCCACACGTATGCACAAAGATGCACATACATGCATAGTAACTCATAGGCTTGCACAGAGACCCACAGGCAGATGAGACACACGCAGATACTCACAAACAGATAAAGAGACCCACAGAAACGCAAGAGACCCACAGATACTCACAGAGAACCATAGACACTCAGAAACGCATAGATACACAGACCAACAAACGAGCACAGAAGCCAAAAAACACAGACACCTACATACACACACAGAAACCCGAGGATGCCCATAGAGACACAGACACATAAAGAGGCCCAAACATTTTCAGACACCCACAGATACTCACGCAGTTCCAGACACATTGACAGAGACAAATAGACACGCATAGAGACCCGCAGATGAGCCCGAAAACTCACAGACACACGCAGAGACCAACAAACACTCATAAAGTGTGCACAGAGACACAGACACGCATAGAGACCCACAGACATGCAGGGAGAACCACACATGAACACAGAAACCCACAGACACACGACGAGACCCGCAGACACTCAGGGAAACCCAAAGACCCACACAAAGCCCAACAAAGACAAAGATCCCCCATATAGCCTTAATATACTGTAGGGGAAAGTGCTGTTAGCGAGCAACTATGAAGGCCGGAACAGTACACGACGGGGTGGGTGGCCAGCACCACGCCCGACCGCCTTTGTCTTCCCAGTGGCACAGAGCCCCACGTATGCACGCGGAGACCCATGGACGCACAACAGGGACTCGCGGGCACCCAAAGAGACTCACAGATGCCCATGGAGGCGTAGAAGCACGCAGAGAACCACCGACACTCCTTAGGTACTCGCGGATACTCGCAGACACTTACAGAGACTCGCACAAGGAGCGGCTTTGCTACTCACCACTGCTCCTGCGAAGAAGGACGAGGATCAATGTCCAGGATACGGCGAAGCCCACGGTCACCGCGACCCTCGCGGCCGTCGCCCCCGTAACCTCCATGGGGCTGCCCTTAGTTGGGGGCAGCTCACACGGGCAGCTGTTGCAGTGGTTCTCAACAGCTCCTCCTCCTACTCCTCCTTCTCCTCCAGCGCTGAAGCAGACCGACAGCGCTAGCCAAACGAGGTCGAGTAGCATCTCGAATTTGCGGTATAGCTTGGCGTCGTCTGACTCGCTGCTGTTGCACTGCTGTAGTCAAAGCAGGATACCACCACAGTCAGCATGGACTGCTGTAATCATAGCAGGTACCACCACAGGCAGTATGCACTTCTGTAATCATAGCAGGTACCACCACAGTTAGTATGCACTGCTGTATTCATAGGTACCACCACTGTCACCGCGCTTGTTGTGAGCCGTGTGAGATTTGCCGTGACGAAAGGGACTTCTGCGTTCGTGTGTGATGGTGTGGTGATGTGCACTCTGTGTGTGTGATGGTGTGGTGATGTACACTCTGTGTGTGTGATAGTGTGGGGGTGTGCACTCTGTATGTGTGATAGTGTGGTGGTGTGCACTGTGTGTGTGATGGTGTGATGGTGTACACTCGTGTGTGTGTGTGTGA
>NW_027423246.1:1155000-1172500 GCF_048934315.1 Petromyzon marinus
CAAGTTGGCACGGTAGGGGGGGGGGGTGGGCACAGGTGGTGCATCTGCCGCTTGTCTCAACCCATGGCATCTGGGTCTATCCCGTGACCTCCTGCCGGCGGGCGTTCGACACTTCACGCGGCCTGGCACAAGCGTCGTGGTGACTTCACCGGCACTTAGTGGCGAATGGCGGTGGTTGTGTACGAGCGAGGGATGTGTGCCAAAGCACTCCTCGATGGAAAGTGGGGGGGGGGCTGCGGCCCCCCCACTGTTCTGTTTCTGTGGCGCACGCGATCGTGATGATGCAACAGACCGCCAGCACTGGCAACACCACCACCACGACTTTTGCAGAGAAATATCGCCACCCTCTCGCGATGCTCCCAACCTCTCGTGTGCCATCAATTCACCATCATAACCCTCTAGACCACCACCCCCCTCCGTAGTCCCTCCACCTGCAGCGTGAGAGATATCTGTGCCTTGGCAATGGCTGTCCCCCCTATCTGATCTGTGCGTTGCGCGATTCGGAGCTCGGAGTTTGGTTGGGTGGTGATTGTTCATGGCTGGCCTCGGTCACGTCTGTCTTCACTCCTTCCCCACCTTCCTCACCCTTCCCTCCTCCCCCTATCTCGCGTTGGCGAAATGTTAACTACCTTGCGTGGTGTACAGGAGGCTTTGCGGTGTCGATTCCCAAACCCCGACAGCCTGCCGCTGTGTAATTTGGAGTTTGCGATTTGCTCTCCACGTGGTCGCCGCGTGGATTTGTCTCGCGATTCCTCGTCCACCTCCACGTTTAGGAACGCACGTTTCGAGTATTCTTCGCTGCTCCTCCACATGTCCACGTGGATAAGCCACTTCGTTGGGCTATCACTTGTGGCCTCGTCGCTTCTGGAAGTAAACAAAATCTGACAGCTCCAGTGGGCCTTACCTGGTAAAATAAAAAAAATAGTTTTAATATTCTAGTCGTCCCCACCCACCCCCCCCTATTTCCCGGCCACGTTCCAAGCGCGCTGGGGTGGGCTGAGAGGCGAATTCATCCACAGCACACAGACAAAGGTCCCCCGTGTCGCCCCTAGCAGACCGTTGGGCCAAGTGCTGTTGGCGAGCAGCAGCAGCACGCTCAGCCGCCGATGTCTCACGTGCGTGTACACACAGCGACGATTAGCAGAGTTTGGGCTACGGTGTTGTGCAAAAATAAGTTTAACATACGCGCGCGTTCACACCCGCACATGCGTGCATGCGTGCACGCACACATGTAACACTCACACACGCACATGTACACACACAAACATGTACACGCAAACATGTATACACACATGTACACACACACACACGTACACACACACATGTACACACACACGTACACACACACGTACACACACATGTACACATACATACACACAAATACACACACGTACACACACACGTACACACACGTACACACATACATACACATGTACACACACAAACATGTACACACATACACACACATACACACACATACACACACATACACACATGTACACACATGTACACACATACACACACGTACACACATGTACACACACGCGCGTGGGATGTGCGTTGCCGAGTCGGTTCCGTACCGGGTGTTGGGAGGCTCTCGGCTTGCGCCTCGGGACTCCACCGCCCCCCCTCTCCCCCGGTGTTGTATTTGGGTTTGGAGTTGGGGGGGGCAGGGGGGTATTGAGTGGGAGCCTCGGCCCAGTTCAAGGTGGGTGGGTGGGGGGGGCCTCTCTCATTGCCACCATCGCCCCCCACCGCTGCTGCTGCTCGTGTATTTTTTTTGGGGGGGGGGTGGGGTGGAGCACGGCGTGGGGGGACATTTTTTGTTGCCAATTTTGGGGGGATCTGCACCCCCCCCCCCCGCTGCAGTGTTGACGACGCGATGCCTCAGTGTTGCCTGGGTCCCCCCCCCCCCACCACGTAGCCTCCTACCCCCCCTCCCCCAAGACCCCAAACCCCTCCAAGACCCCAAACCCCTCCGTGGCTTCCGCGGCCCCGTGCCACGCGCGAACCACGTGGCACGCGCGAACCACGTGCCACGCGCGAACCACGTGCCACGCGCGAACCACGTGCCACGCGCGAACCACGTGCCACGCGCGAACCACGTGATCGGCAATTCCCAGGACAAACGGAGAGATGGAGAGATGCCGGGTCACGTGATCGGTCCAGTCCTGGTCCGGTCCCGATCCAGTCCTGATCCAGTCCTGATTCCGTTCTGGATCCCCCAGTTCGCGATTGTTCAGGAAGCGACCATCCGTTCGTTAGTTCGTTGTATTATACGCGCGGAGATTAAGAGAGGTGTTGATGATGATGCTGAGAGAGACGAGAGAGAGAGAGACACACAAAGGTCCCCCTGTATAGCCTTCTAACAGACTGCTTGTGTTGGAGGGGGTGGTGGGTTGCGATGGGGAGGGAAAGTGCCGATGCGCGCACACAGCAGCAGCAGCAGCGTCTTTTCAGAACTGTACAGCAGATCGATGATATCGACGCCCGTGTTGGAAGCTGCGTTGCTGCCCAAGATTTTCGTGTCCCCCACCCACACAGCCCCCCCCTACCCTCCTCCTCCACCCCCGCCCCGCCTCGGTGTGTACGGTGAACGCGTGCTGTACAGATGTTAGGGGTGTAATGGGTGGCTTAATTCGGATTCGTTACCGCACACAGGATTCTAAACACGGGCTGAGTGGATGGGTGGGTGGGTAAGTGGGTGGGTGAGTAGGTGGTTAAGTAGGTGGTTAAGTAGGTGGGTAAGTGGGTAGGTAAGTGGGTGGGTGAGTGGGTAGGTAAGTGGGTGGGTAAGTAGGTGGGTAAGTAGGTGGGTGGATGGATGGATGGGTAGGTGGGTGGATGGATGGGTAGGTGGGTGGGGGGGCTGGGTAGGTGGATGGGTTGGGTGGGTAGGTGGATGGGTGGGGGGGGGGGCTGGGTAGGTGGATGGGCGGGGGGGTAGGTAGGTGGGTGGGGGGGGAGATGTATAGGTGGACGGTTGGAGGGGTAGGTGAATGGGTGAATGGGTGACTACGTGGTTGGAATGTGAACCCACGAGGAGTCTTGAGTGGACGGGGCGGGGCGGGATGGATGGATGGAGGAGCCTACCGATGGAGTCTCATACTGGGAGCGACCCCTCTTAGAGGTGTAGAGATGAGAGGGGGAGCGGCGTTGGAGCAGCGGCGGCGGTCATTGTCCCGGTCGGCACGCAGGCCACGAGTGACCACTCGCCAGAATTAACCTTAAAGGACACGGTGCCAACGGAGCCAACCACCCATCCCACCCATCCCACCTATCCCTCCCACGAACCCAAGCACCCATCCAGCCACCACCAGGCGATAACGCAGCAAAGGACAACCCAAGGTTCATTATAATTATTCCTGTCCGTTACGTTAATTTATGCAAAATTCGTGCAACCGTTGATTGGGCCCGCGGTGGGGGGTGCGGGGTGGGGGTGCGGGTGGGGGGGTAGGTGGGTGGGAGGGGGGGGTAGTTGACGGTGGGGGGGCGGAGAGGTGGGGGGGGTTTGAGGAGTATTCGGAGGGCACATTTGTAGCAATAAGCATGTCTGTTATTGTCGTTGATGCGGCAGGGCGGACGGCTCTCCCTGGCTGGGTTTTTACTCGTGTTCCTGTGTCTGTGACTTGTCCACCACGTTCCACACTTTGTATAATTGCTGACGAGGAGAATTATATTATATCAAACCCGCTGCCTTGTCTCGCCCGCTCCAGCCTCTTGTGTGTGTGCGTGTTTATGGCTCGACAAGTAATGGAGAGAGTGGAGAGTTTTGCCATGCCTGGGCAGTGTACTTACGGCCGGCTCAGTTTTGACAGATCTCACTCCGAATCAGTCGTGCAGCAATTATCCCTTTTCATCGGCTGCGTGGAAGCTACCCGGTATGTCGCTCCGCACTAAGCTTCGGGTCTTCTCGCCCACAGTCGTTGCTGTCCATCGAACAAAGACGGTTACCGCATCGCGTACTTCCGGATGCGCTTCTGCGTCCGTCTGGAATGCTCTTCCTTCCGATATTATGAATGTATTGACGGCGACTTAAGCTGGTATTTGACATTGTGAACACGCCCCCCATTTACCACCCAGCTTATGAGCTGAACCAATAGGTGATGCCCACATCTGGTTATACCCCCCCCCCCCCCCTAAAATGAATAGGTCACTCCCTATTGAAATGGTCATTACCATTGATGTGTAAAATTAGAATAGTTTTCAGCATCGTCAATAATTGTTTTCAAAGTTGATCTTCTGTATCGCCAAGGTAAGAACTCATTTGCAAGGGTGGGTGGGTGGGATGGAGGCAAAAATCGGCATTTTGTCAGTCACGGCAGGAATAACTTATTGCACACGAGGGCAGTGTTTTTCATTGCGTGGCACGAGGGCCACTGGCTGCCCCTGGTTGGCTTTAGTGTGGCCCTTGACGTGCGGCCCCCGATAATACAAAAAAAATTGTGGAAAACACCCCAAATCGTGCTGTCAAACCCAATGATTTCAAATGTGTCGTGGGCCCTCACGCACTTACGTCTTATCGGTGAAAGTGGCCCCGCTCTGAAAATTAGCGAAGAACACAGCATTAGGGCAATGCAAAGCATGACGTCGCTTGACCAATGAATGCGTTGTCCGTCAAAGGAAGACCGACATACTCAAGTCGCGCATGACAGCCCATAGATTCAGAGGCCCGTAGACTTAATTTGCACATACGGGGTAATAGATGAAATCACAAGTCCGTAAAGTGACGTTCCACAGACTAGAACCCATGGGATTCACACATCGGTCGGCTAACTCAAGTTGCACAGACAGACCCATGGATTCACACAGAGACTCGTAGACTCAAGCCGTACAAACTGGGGTGGAAAGGGGTTTTCCACCACAGTTTGTTCAGCCATGGTTGGAGTGAAAATCCGAACCCCGAAATGTTGTACGAGAAAGAACCATGAACAAGTGTAGTGCCGGATCGTCTACATGTACAAAGTAAAACCTTGGATGGCGAGTAACTTGGTCTGAGAGTGTTTTGCAAGACGTGCAAAAAATGTTAAATAAATATTAATTTAATAATAATAGGTTTTTACCCTTTTATCTGGCACCAAAACTGACACCTTTATACAAGGGGATCATGTTTGCAATAACCACAATACAAGCAGTCAAAATGCAAACAAAAAAGAGACAACTCTGATAATGATGATGGCACTGTCCTTGAAATTGATTGGTCCACACCCGAGACGGCTTTTCTTAGAGCCCTTAGTCTCCACTGGTGTTGGACCAGAAGACGCCTGTATAAAGGTGTCAGTTTTGGTGCCAGATAAAAGGGTAAAAACCGTGCTACTGGCAAAGGAGGTCTCAATATAAAATATTAATTTGATAAACCAGCGAGGGTCTTGCAACACGAGCAGTACACGTGTACACGCTTTGTACTGTCGAGCGTCACGTGATCACAGCTGACGTACAAGTGCTTTGATATGCGAGTGCTTTGGATTACAAACACTTTTCCGGAACGAATTATGCTTCGCAACTCCAAGGTTTCACTGTTTACGTATTCACGTAATTCGAAAGTGTCCATCGGTTATGTGCTGGATCTCCAAAACAGTACCTGTGGCGAAACCGAAAAAATGTACGAGTCAATGCTCGTGACAGCCACCCCCTTGTTTTGGTACGGTCCAGATCCGGGGGTGGGGGGGGGGTCAGTTTTTTTCTTTCAGTTTTTATTTATTTGGTATCGAGCCCTGTGAGTCATTCGGCTCTTGAATCGGGTGCAACCGCAACAAGCAAAAAACAAAAAAAAACATGAGCAAGAAAACATCTTAAAGTTACTATGTGACTGTGCAAACAGAAAATCCAGGAAAAAACAGCAAAATATTCCTGAAAAAAGCACCGTACACCAACGCTGTGTGCAAAAATCCCAGTGGGATGCAAGTCAAACAACAACCACAAGACAACTTAGATTAAGGCCATCAGTCTAACTCCATACTACAACAAACAAACATGGCCAAACCAAAAAACATTTTCGACATCACCAAAATTAAGCCACAAATGCAATGTAAGAGTGATCATAGGAACTGTGACCGAATTTTCACAAACGACATACAACATGGAACACCAAACCCTAGAGCAGTGGTTCTTAACCTGGGTTCGATCGAACCCCAGGGGTTCGGTGAGTCGATCTCAGGGGTTCGGCAGAGCCCCCGCCACGGAGGTCCGGACACACTTGAATTATTGTGTAAATTTGTGATGACACACACGGCCCGCTTGGCCATCACTGGCTGCAGATGATCATGCTACACTGCTTGGCCAATCAGCGCTGCGGGGAATTTAGTGCGTACTCAGTAGTCAACGTGTGACTGTTGTTGTCGTACGTCGTGTGATTTCTTTAATATTTTATCCATACTAACTATGTCGGGCAAAATAAGAAAGTGGTCGGACGAATATGTACAACATGGATTCTCATGTATCACGGAACGTGATGGGAGTGAGCGTCCTATCTGCATGATTTGCAACGCCAAGTTGAGCAACTCTAGTCTTGCACCGGCAAAACTAAAGGAACACTTCTTGAAGCTGCATGGAGACGGGAAATACAAGAACACAACACTTGCTGAATTCAGGGTGAAGAGAGCCAGATTCGATGAAAGGGCCACTCTGCCTGCTCTTGGATTTGTACCTGTTAACAAACCGATCCTAACCGCATCGTACGAAGTTGCTTACCTGATCGCAAAGCAGGGCAAGCCACACACCATTGGTGAAACACTTGTGAAACCAGCTGCATTAAAGATGGCGAATCTGATACTCGGAACAGCGGCCGAAGGTCAATTATCCCAAATTCCCCTTTCAAATGACACCGTCAGTGACAGAATAGAAGACATGAGTAAAGACATCTTGGCTCAAGTAGTCGCGGATCTGATTTCAAGCCCGGCAAAATTCAGCCTTCAACTCGACGAAACCACAGACGTTTCTGATCTAAGCCAGCTTGCTGTTTTTGTACGCTATGTGAAAGACGACATGATAAAAGAAGAGTTTTTATTTTGTAAGCCTCTTACAACAACAACGAAGGCAGCCGATGTGAAGAAGCTTGTGGATGACTTCTTCAGAGACAACAATCTTTCATGGGATATGGTTTGTGCAGTTTGTACGGACGGAGCTCCAGTCATGCTGGGAAGAAAGTCTGGTTTTGGTGCGTTAGTAAAGGCCGATGCACCACACATCATTGTGACGCATTGTATTCTGCACAGGCATGCGTTGGCAACAAAAACCTTACCTCCAAAAATGGCAGAAGTATTAAAAACTGTGGTGGAATGTGTGAACTATGTGCGAAAAAGTGCTCTGAGGCACCGCATCTTCAGTGAGCTGTGTAAAGAAATGGGCTCTGAATTTGAGGTACTTCTGCTCCATTCTAATATTCGGTGGTTATCCCGGGGACAGGTGCTGAATCGTGTTTTTGCCATGCGTGTGGAATTAGCCCTGTTTTTGCAAGAGCACCAACACTGCCATGCAGATTGCTTCAAAAATCCTGAGTTCATTCTCATTTTAGCGTACATGGCTGATATATTCGCAGCTCTCAATCATCTCAATCAGCAGATGCAGGGTGGTGGAGTCAATATCATGGAAGCGGAAGAACACCTGAAGGCTTTTCAAAAAAAGCTACCGTTATGGAAACGACGAACAGAGAACAATAACTTCGCAAACTTCCCGCTTCTGGACGACTGTGCAAGTGTGTCTGGAATCGGAGATATTTCTGTATCCACGGAACTGAAGCAAACAATTGCCACGCACTTAGATGAGCTTGCAAAGTCTCTCGACGGATATTTCCCTACAAGAGAGTCATATCCAGCATGGGTGAGACAGCCGTTCACGTTTGCTGTTGAAACAGCAGATGTCAATGATGAATTCCTCGACGAAATCATTGAAATTCAGCAGAGCCAGGTTCAACAGCAACTCTTCAGAACAACAACGCTCTCAACGTTTTGGTGTCGACAAATGAACAAGTATCCAGTTATTGCTAAGAAAGCCCTGGATTTTTTTTATACCATTTGTTACAACATATCTTTGTGAGCAATCCTTTTCGAGGATGCTGGACATAAAAACGAAGAAAAGGAACAGACTTTGCTGTGAAAATGACATGAGAGTGGCACTTGCCAAGGTGAAGCCACGCATATCTGAACTGATCTCTCAAAGGCAACAGCAGAAGTCACATTGATTTCCAGGTATGTAATTTGTTGTGAGTTTATGCATTGTGTTGGTTTTATTCTTTGAACAAGGTAATGTTCATGCACGGCTCATTTTGTGTACCAGTAAAAAACATATCTATGTCTTGAATTTGAAAAAAAATCACATTTTATTTTTCACTAAAGAGGGGTTCGGTGAATGCGCATATGAAACTGGTGGGGTTCGGTACCTCCAACAAGGTTAAGAACCACTGCCCTAGAGCCATAGCTGGCTGCATGAGTCACTCCACAACAACAGGAGCATCAGTCGGAGTATCAAATTTTTCAATGCACCTTTAAAGATCAGCACACTATATCTAAATACAGATACTACTTTGCAGCGGTCATCCGGAGCGAACCATTTTATTTTATTTTAGGCCACTGAATAGCAGTGGCAGCTAGGGGCGTACAACTCCTCTAGAGCAGTTTTGAGTGAAGATCGCATAGGGTCGAGGGAATAATTTATTACTTCCCCCTGTAATTTCTTCCCACATCCAGGCCTGATGACAGATAGACCCCTAGACTAACAGACAGGCCCATTAACTCGCATGGAGACCCACATACACGCAAAGGTGCCCATAGACACGCAGAGAGACACAGGCGAGCACAGAGACTCAAGAGGCAAGCATAGAGACCCACAAACGAGCACAGAAAACCACAGACAGATAGAGCCACAGACACTCACAGAGACCCACATACATTTGAGACCCACAGACACAGAGACCCACATACACTCAGAGACCCACAAATACTCACAGAGACCCACATATGCTCACAGAGCCCAACAGACACGCAGAGACCCGCAGGAAATCACAGAGATCCACAGACACTCGCAGAGACCCACAGCCATTCAGAGACCCACAAACACTCACAGAGACCCACATATGCTCACAGAGACCAACAGACATGCAGAGACCCACAGGAAATCACAGAGATCCACAGACACTCGCAGAGACCCACAGACACTCAGAGACCCACAAACACAGAGACCAACAGACCCATACAGAGACCGACAGACACTCAAGAGACCCATAGACACTCACAGCGACCCACATATGCTCACAGAGACCAACAGACAAACGCAGAGACCCACAGGAAATCACAGAGATCCACAGACACTCGCAGAGACCCACAGACACGCACAGATACCGAGACACGCACAGAGACTCACAGACACGCATTGAGAACCACAGACACGAAAAGAGACCCACAGACACACAGAGGCCAAGAGACGCCACCAAAACAAAGCACCTGCCTAGGTATTTTATGTCATCGAATACTCCACCATCCTCCACTTCCCATGCGTGATGTTGACAGTTGTCGAGAGAGTGGAAGAGTTCCCATACCTGGGCTGTGTGCTTATGACCATCTCCCGTTTTGACAGCAGAGGTTTCCCCAGCCGAGCAGCATCATCTTTTAATCGGCTGCGTAATGCTGCTGTGTGGAAGCTATACGGCCTGTCACTGCACATGAAACCCCGGGTCTTCACGGCCAAAGCGATACCCTCCCTCTCAGCTGTGCCCTCCTGATGTCAACGTATGGCCCCGTTGTTATAGGCGGGAACAACACACCGTTAAAAGCAAGACATCTAAAGTGCAACAGTACCACACGGAAGGCAAGAATCTGCGACCAACAATTGATTGTCAAACGACGGCAAGATAGTCCAGGTGTCCTTGTGTGTGTGTGTGTGTGTGAACCAGTCCTTGGCCTCCACTAGGTCGTGTAAACATCGTCACTTGCGGGAGACAAATGCGGCCGAGCGTGGTGCTGGACACCCATCCCGTCGTGTACCACAGTGCCGGCCTTCATAGGTGCTTCTGTAACAGCACTTGCCCTAACAGTCTCTTTGCTTGTGTGTGTGCGAGTCCCTTTTCAGGTAAAGGCTGTTGAATGGGAGTGCCACCGTATCTCAGGAGAAAGTGGGTGCCTAAAAGATAAGTGGGCTGGGGAATAAAGAAGGAAGAGGCAGGGCCTCATCAGGAAGGGGTGGAGCCTAGGGAGTAAGGAAAGCCTAATCAGGCATAGGTGGAGATGTCGAAGGTGACGTGTACGTTATTTTGGCCTCCATTTTCACCAGCGGTGGCCAAGACCGATTTGAGGGTTGTAGCGGTGGCAGTCGCAGGGCTGGTGGTGGTCGCAGGGGTGGTGGCGGCCACAGGGCTGGTGGTGGTCGCAGGGGTTGTGGCGGTCACAGGGGTGGTGGCGTTTGCGGGAGTGGTGGTATCGGTGGTAGCGGTGGCGGTCGATCCGCTGGCATTGTCAAGAGTGGCGGTGGCGGATCTTCCACTGGTGGCCCACCAGTGATGGTCGAGATAGAATTTCCTCAATCTATGGCCCCCGGTCGCTTTACGATGAGCGATGGTGATGGCGATGGCACCGGCGGCGTCGGCAGCACTGGCAGCGGCTGCGGAGTTTCCAGAATCGGCTGAATCTACCGATGGTGTTGGCTGATCGAGGCTGTTTGGTAATACACTTCGGCACAGTGGCAATGGCAGTGGCTGTTTCATCAATGGCGGCCAACCGAGAACGTTTAATAACTAATTTTGGCAAGGTGGCAGGTGTATCGGTTTCAGTTTCGTGGACGATTGAGGAACTGTAGGGTATGATGGACGAGACGACCGTCACATATCCAGCATCGCCGTCGGGGGCAGCGGTGGTGCCGTTGGTGGCGACATCGTTGGTGTTGGTGGAAACAGAGGTGCCATTGCTGGCAGCGGTGGTGACGTCAGCGACGTCGGCGGTGCCGCCGGTGGCGATGTCGCTGGCGTCGGCAGTGATGTCGTTAGTTACCGATGCCAGACACGAGGGTTTTCAGCCGCACCTCGGTCTCTCGCAACTGGGAGGAGAGGCCTCCTAGGTAGGCCTCCCTGGCCTCCTCCTTCCGTAGGTGACGATTCTGCGCCTCGATCTTGCGACGGAACGCTGCATTCTCCCGTTCATACTCTGGCATTCTGCAAGTCACAGCCGGAATAACTTATTACTCACAAGGGCTATGGAAATTGGGGTATTGCATGAGAAACGTCTTGCCTGTCAAGAGAGACAGACAAACTTCAATTTGCGCAGACAGAACCATCGATTCACACGGAGGTCTCTAACCTCAAGTTACACGGACACAACCACAGATTCACACCAAGGACCACAAACGCACACAGAGCACCAAATACATTCTGAGACCCATAGACAAACACAGATACTCGCAGATACGCACAGAGACCCACAGACACAAAAGACCAGACATATAACTCCATTATGGCCTTAACGAATTGTTGGGGCAAGTGCTGTTAGCGAGCACCTATGAAGGCCGGCACGGCACACGAGGGGGTGGGTGGCCAGCACCATGCCCGGCCGCCTTCGTCTCTACAGTGGCGATGTTTACACACCACACCAGGTTACTCATTTGAGCCTGAGGCCACGTATGGGAGACCCAGGACTGGCTCTGATAATTGTCACTGGTGTTCGCCGTGATTGGAGAATCGAACTCGGGTCATCGGATTTCTAGCACAGCATGCTACCCACGACACCACATACAGAGAACAACATACGAGCACACATACCAAAAGCACACAAAGAGAGCCACAGACAATCAGAGAGGCCCACAGACACACACAGAGACCCACAGGCACATACAGAGAACCACACACACACAAATATACCAAAGACATGGACAGAGACCCACAGACACTCACAGAACTACATACATGCAAAGATACCTACAGACATGCACAGAGAGTTACAGACTCAACAGAAACCCAGGGATGAGCACAAATACCCACAAACACGAAAAGAGATCCACAGACACTCACAGAACTACAGACACGAACAGAGATCTAAAGACACACAGAGACCCACAGGTATTCAAAGACTCACAGACTTGCACATATACCAAAAACACGCACAGAGAAACACAAACACACACTTAGACCCACAGACACATACAGAGACCCACAGACACACGCAGTTACCCACATACACGCATGGAGACCGACATTCATAAAGACACCCACAGACACTTACAGAGACCCACATACACGCAGAGATACACACAGACACACAGAGACCCACAGACACTCATAGAACTACAGACGTGCAAAGATACCTACAGACACGCACAGAGAGTCACAGACTCAACAGAGACCCACAGATCAGCACAATTACCCAGACACGAACAGAGATCCAAAGACGCACACAGAAAACCACAGGTACTCAAAGACTCACAGACATGCAGATACCAAAAACACGCGCAGAGAAACACAGACACACACACATAGACCCACAGACACATACAGAGACCCTCAGACGAGTACAGATACCCACAGACACGCATAGAGACCCACAGACACACGCAGTTCCCCACATTCTCCTGGCCAGAGCCAGGGCTTAGAGCTCCTCCTCAACACCCACCCACGGGTAGATGGGAGTGAGATGGAACAGATGGAGATTAGTCCACACACTCTACTGTAATACCACATTCTCCTGGCCAGAGCCAGGAGAATGTGGTGTGTCCATATCAGCAAGGTGCGGGGCACAATGTATAAGTGGGCGGGAGAATGGAGAGGAAGAGGCGGGCCTATGTAAGAATGGGCGGGGCCTCGGGAGCAATAGGGCCTCATCAGGCAGAGTTTGGGATGTCGATGGCGATGCACAAGATCCGTTGGTCTCCTTGGCCTCCTTTGCAAGCACCAGGGGTGGATTTGAGGCCAGCAGTGGCGGTCGCAGGGGTGGTGGCAACGGCGATGGTGGCGGTCGATCCGCCGGCATCGTCTGGAGTTGCCATGGTGGACTTGCGGGTGGTGGCCCACCAGTGAAAGTTCCGGTAGAATTTTCGAAATCTATCGGCCCTGGTGGCTTTGCCACGGGCAGAGGTGGTGGTTGTGGTGGTGGTGGCGGCGGTGGCATCAGCAGTGGCCGATCTGCCAGGGGCAGCCGGTGTGGCGATGCCGGTGGATGATTTCCCGGTAGCGGCAGCTGACCGAGGCCGTTTTATCACAAATCTCGGCACGGCGGCGGTTGGGGTGTCAATGCCGGTGACTATTTCCCCAGCAGCAGCCAACCGAGGCTGTCTTATGACAAGTTTTGGATTGGTGGCGGCAGCTGTGGCGGTTTCATCGACGGCGGCAGCGGTCGAGGAATGGTGCGATGTGACGGATGTATCGACCGTCATGTGTCCAGCTTTGGCGGTGGAGCCTTCGGCGGCAGTGGTGATGCTGTCGGCGGCAGTGGCGGCGGCGCCGGCTGGGATGGCGGTGTTGCCATCGGTGGTGGCGGTGGCTCCGACAGCGGCGGCGGAGATGCTACCAGTGGCAACGCCGTCAGCATCGTCGGCCCCGACGTTGAAATTGCCGATGCCAGACACGAGGGCTGTCAGCTGAGCTTGGGTTTTGCGCAGCTGCGAAAAGAGGCCCCCCAGGTCGGCCTTCCTGGCCTCCTCCGCCCGGAGCAGGCGACGCTGCGCCTTGACTTTAGTACGGAGCGCCACGTTCTCCCGTTCGTAGCCTGGCATGGGCGGTAAAAATCGGCATTCTGTCAGTCGCGGCAGGAATAACTGATTACGCATCAGGGCATTCTTATTCATTGTCATTGCTGCATTGCTAATGGGAGCCCCCTGGTGTCCTGTCATGTGGCCCTTGACATGCGGTTCTCGACAAAACACAAATGTGGGAAACACCCCATCGTCGTGCAGTCACAAACCCCAATGGTTTGATGTGTGCGGCGTGCCATCACATTGATGTCTTGTCGGCGAAAGTGACCCTCTTCTGAAAAATGGTGAAGCTCACTACATCGGGGCTGTGAAAATGTCGGCGCCCCGTGAGCAATGTGCTGTCTGACGAGAGAGACCGGCACACTGAAGTCGCATATGAGGGCTCATCGAACTCACATAGAGTGCCCTAGAATCAAGTTGCACAGACGGGTCCATAGATTCACCCAAGTTGCTCAGACAGACGTGTAAATTCACGCAGAGGTCTGTAGTCTCAAGTACACACAGATGTATAGATTCACACAGAGGTCTGTAGACTCAAGTTGCTCAGACAAACGTATAGATTCACACAGAGGTCTGTAAACTCAAGTTGCACAGAAAACGTAGAGATTCACACAGAGGTCTGTAAACTCAAGTTGCACAGACGTATAGATTCACACAGAGGTCTGTAAACTCAAGTTGCACAGACAGACGTAGAGATTCACACAGAGGTCTGCAAACTCAAGTTGCTCAAACAGACGTATAGATTCACACAGGTCTGTAAACTCAATTGCACAGAAAGACACACAGCTTTACAAAGGGGCCCATAGACTCAGTCACTGACAAGGTTGGACAAAGGCTGAAACACCATTTTGGGGATGAAAATCTGAACTCGACTGTGATGTTCCCCAAGGAAGCAGGAACACGTGTAATGGCGGATCGTTTATATACACATTTGTACCCGAGACTGAGACACTCAGAAACCCACAGACGCACACAGAAACCCACAGATAAAGACAGATACTTTCAGACAATTACAAAGACGTAGATACACTCAAAGAGACCCACACGTATGCACAAAGATGCACATACATGCATAGTAACTCATAGGCTTGCACAGAGACCCACAGGCAGATGAGACACACGCAGATACTCACAAACAGATAAAGAGACCCACAGAAACGCAACGAGACCCACAGATACTCACAGAGAACCATAGACACTCAGAAACGCATAGATACTCACACAGACCAACAAACGAGCACAGAAGCCAAAAAAACACTCACAGACACCTACATACACACACAGAAACCCGAGGATGCCCATAGAGACACAGACACATAAAGAGGCCCAAACATTTTCAGACACCCACAGATACTCACGCAGTTCCAGACACATTGACAGAGACAAATAGACACGCATAGAGACCCGCAGATGAGCCCGAAAACTCACAGACACACGCAGAGACCAACAAACACTCATAAAGTGTGCACAGAGACACAGACACGCATAGAGACCCACAGACATGCAGGGAGAACCACACATGAACACAGAAACCCACAGACACACGACGAGACCCGCAGACACTCAGGGAAACCCAAAGACCCACACAAAGCCCAACAAAGACAAAGATCCCCCATATAGCCTTAATATACTGTAGGGGAAAGTGCTGTTAGCGAGCAACTATGAAGGCCGGAACAGTACACGACGGGGTGGGTGGCCAGCACCACGCCCGACCGCCTTTGTCTTCCCAGTGGCACAGAGCCCCACGTATGCACGCGGAGACCCATGGACGCACAACAGGGACTCGCGGGCATCCAAAGAGACTCACAGATGCCCATGGAGGCGTAGAAACACGCAGAGAACCACCGACACTCCTTAGGCACTCGCGGATACTCGCAGACACTTACAGAGACTCGCACAAGGAGCGGCTTTGCTACTCACCACTGCTCCTGCGAAGAAGGACGAGGATCAATGTCCAGGATACGGCGAAGCCCACGGTCACCGCGACCCTCGCGGCCGTCGCCCCCGTAACCTCCATGGGGCTGCCCTTAGTTGGGGGCAGCTCACACGGGCAGCTGTTGCAGTGGTTCTCAACAGCTCCTCCTCCTCCTTCTCCTCCAGCGCTGAAGCAGACCAACAGCGCTAGCCAAACGAGGTCGAGTAGCATCTCGAATTTGCGGTATAGCTTGGCGTCGTCTGACTCGCTGCTGTTGCACTGCTGTAGTCAAAGCAGGATACCACCACAGTCAGCATGGACTGCTGTAATCATAGCAGGTACCACCACAGGCAGTATGCACTTCTGTAATCATAGCAGGTACCACCACAGTTAGTATGCACTGCTGTATTCATAGGTACCACCACTGTCACCGCGCTTGTTGTGAGCCGTGTGAGATTTGCCGTGACGAAAGGGACTTCTGCGTTCGTGTGTGATGGTGTGGTGATGTGCACTCTGTGTGTGTGATGGTGTGGTGATGTATACTCTGTGTGTGTGATAGTGTGGGGGTGTGCACTCTGTATGTGTGATAGTGTGGTGGTGTGCACTGTGTGTGTGATGGTGTGATGGTGTACACTCGTGTGTGTGTGATGGTGTGGTGATGTGTGCTCGTGTGTGTTCCTTGCGCAGCCTGAGTGAGGCCTAGCTAGATCGAGCGCCTGACGCAGCCTGAGGCCTAGTTAATAGTGCGCCTGGCGCAGCCTGATTGAGGCCTGGTTAGTCGTGCGCCTGGCGCAGCCTGAGTGAGGCCTGGTTAGTCGTGCGCCTGGCGCAGCCTGAGTGAGGCTTAGTTAATCGTGGACCTGGCGCATCCTGAATGAGGCCTAGTTAATCATGCACCTGGCGCAGCCTCAGTGAGGCCTAGATAATAGTGCACCTGGCGCAGCCTGAATGAGGCCTAGTTAATCGTGCACCTGGAACAGCGTGAGTGAGGCCTAGTTAATCGTGTACATGACACAGCCTGAATGAGGCCTAGTTAATCGTGCACCTGGAACAGCGTGAGTGAGGCCTAGTTAATCGTGTACATGACACAGCCTGAATGAGGCCTAGTTAATCGTGTACCTTGCGCAGCCTCAGTGAGGCCTAGCTGATCGTGCACCCGGCGCAGCCTGAATGAGGCCAAGTAAATTGTCACGTGACACTGCGTGAGTGAGGCCTAGCTAATCGTGTACCTAGTGCAGCCTGAATGAGGCCTAGTAAATTGTCACGTGACACTGCGTGAGTGAGGCTTCCAGTTACTGTAGCGGCCTAGTGCGTGCTCCGTCCACTGCTGCCCTGAGGGAAAGCCGTGCTCCGTCCACTGCTGCCCTGAGGGAGAGCCGTGCTCCGTCCACTGCTGCCCTGAGGGAGAGCCGTGCTCTGTCCACTGCTGCCCTGGGGTGGGGTCGTGCTCTCTCCACTGTTGCCCTGAGGCAGGGCCGTGCCCCGTCCACTGCTGCCCGGAGGGAGCCCCGTGCTCTCCACTACTGGCTTGAGGGAGAGACGCGCTATCTCCACCGCTGCCGTGAGGGAGCCAGACTCTCTCTCCACTGCTGCCCTGAGGCAGGGTTGTGCTCTCTGCACTGCTGCCCTGGGGCAGAGCCGTGCTTCTGTCCACTGCTGCCCTGAGAGAGAGTCACGCTCTCTCCACTACTGCTGCCGCGAGATGTCGCGGGCGCTGCCCCAGAGCAGGGAGGTGCGGCTGCAGTCGCACCACCTCCACCGGCACCACCACCACCAGCACCACCACCACCAGCACCACCACCACCAGCACCAGCACCACCAGCACCAGCACCACCACCAGCACCACCACCAGCACCACCACCACCAGCACCACCACCACCAGCACCACCAGCACCACCACCAGCACCACCACCACCAGCA
>NW_027423246.1:1182500-1210000 GCF_048934315.1 Petromyzon marinus
TACAGAGACCCACAGACACACGCAGTTACCCACATACACGCATGGAGACCGACATTCATAAAGACACCCACAGACACTTACAGAGACCCACATACACGCAGAGATACACACAGACACACAGAGACCCACAGATCAGCACAATTACCCAGACACGAACAGAGATCCAAAGACGCACACAGAAAACCACAGGTACTCAAAGACTCACAGACATGCAGATACCAAAAACACGCGCAGAGAAACACAGACACACACACATAGACCCACAGACACATACAGAGACCCACAGACGAGTACAGATACCCACAGACACGCATAGAGACCCACAGACACACGCAGTTACCCACATTCTCCTGGCCAGAGCCAGGGCTTACAGCTCCACCTCAACACCCACCCACGGGTAGATGGGAGTGAGATGGAACAGATGGAGATTAGTCCACACACTTTTTATCGGTTGTTTAACGCCGTGTGGAATCTACATGGCCAGTCACTGTATCCCACAACCTCTGGGTATTCATCTCCAACGTGATGCCCTCCCACCCAGCTGTGCCTTTCCAAAATCAAAGTTTGGCCCTTTGCATCGGTGTAACAAAAACACAATGTTTAGAAAGCAAGATATCAAAAGTGCAACAGTACCGCACGGGAGGCAACAATCTGCGTCCAACTTTTATTTGTCAAACGGAAGTTTAACCATCAACAACAAAACGCAGAATGTTAGCATCAGTCCAGCTGTCTCCGTGTGTGTGTGTGTGTGAGCCGCTTTTCAGTTCAGGCCTGTCCATATCAGCAAGGTGCGGGGCACAATGTATAAGTGGGCGGGAGAATGGAGAGGAAGAGGCGGGGCCTATGTAAGAATGGGCGGGGCCTCGGGAGCAATAGGGCCTCATCAGGCAGAGTTTGGGATGTCGATGGCGATGCACAAGATCCGTTGGTCTCCTTGGCCTCCTTTGCAAGCACCAGGGGTGGATTTGAGGCCAGCAGTGGCGGTCGCAGGGGTGGTGGCAACGGCGATGGTGGCGGTCGATCCGCCGGCATCGTCTGGAGTTGCCATGGTGGACTTGCGGGCGGTGGCCCACCAGTGAAAGTTCCGGTAGAATTTTCGAAATCTATCGGCCCTGGTGGCTTTGCCACGGGCAGAGGTGGTGGTTGTGGTGGTGGTGGCGGCGGTGGCATCAGCAGTGGCCGATCTGCCAGGGGCAGCCGGTGTGGCGATGCCGGTGGATGATTTCCCGGTAGCGGCAGCTGACCGAGGCCGTTTTATCACAAATCTCGGCACGGCGGCGGTTGGGGTGTCAATGCCGGTGACTATTTCCCCAGCAGCAGCCAACCGAGGCTGTCTTATGACAAGTTTTGGATTGGTGGCGGCAGCTGTGGCGGTTTCATCGACGGCGGCAGCGGTCGAGGAATGGTGCGATGTGACGGGTGTATCGACCGTCATGTGTCCAGCTTTGGCGGTGGAGCCTTCGGCGGCAGTGGTGATGCTGTCGGCGGCAGTGGCGGCGGCGCCGGCTGGGATGGCGGTGTTGCCATTGGTGGTGGCGGTGGCTCCGACAGCGGCGGCGGAGATGCTACCAGTGGCAACGCCGTCAGCATCGTCGGCCCCGACGTTGAAATTGCCGATGCCAGACACGAGGGCTGTCAGCTGAGCTTGGGTTTTGCGCAGCTGCGAAAAGAGGCCCCCCAGGTCGGCCTTCCTGGCCTCCTCCGCCCGGAGCAGGCGACGCTGCGCCTTGACTTTAGTACGGAGCGCCACGTTCTCCCGTTCGTAGCCTGGGATGGGCGGTAAAAATCGGCATTCTGTCAGTCGCGGCAGGAATAACTGATTACGCATCAGGGCATTCTTATTCATTGTCATTGCTGCATTGCTAATGGGAGCCCCCTGGTGTCCTGTCATGCGGCCCTTGACATGCGGTTCTCGACAAAACACAAATGTGGGAAACACCCCATCGTCGTGCAGTCACAAACCCCAATGGTTTGATATGTGCGACGTGCCATCACATTGATGTCTTGTCGGCGAAAGTGACCCTCTTCTGAAAAATGGTGAAGCTCACTACATCGGGGCTGTGAAAATGTCGGCGCCCCGTGAGCAATGTGCTGTCTGACGAGAGAGACCGGCACACTGAAGTCGCATATGAGGGCTCATCGAACTCACATAGAGTGCCCTAGAATCAAGTTGCACAGACGGGTCCATAGATTCACCCAAGTTGCTCAGACAGACGTGTAGATTCACTCAGAGGTCTGTAGTCTCAAGTACACACAGATGTATAGATTCACACAGAGGTCTGTAGACTCAAGTTGCTCAGACAGACGTATAGATTCACACAGAGGTCTGTAAACTCAAGTTGCACAGACAGACGTAGAGATTCACACAGAGGTCTGTAAAGTGAAGTGGGTCAGACAAACGTGTAGATTCACACAGAGGTCTGTAGACTCAACTTACACAGACATGTATAGATTCACACAGAGGTCTGCAAACTCAAGTTGCTCAAACAGACGTATAGATTCACACAGGTCTGTAAACTCAATTGCACAGAAAGACACAGCTTTACAAAGGGGCCCATAGACTCAGTCACTGACAAGGTTGGACAAAGGCTGAAACACCATTTTGGGGATGAAAATCTGAACTCGACTGTGATGTTCCCCAAGGAAGCAGGAACACGTGTAATGGCGGACCGTTTATATACACATTTGTACCCGAGACTGAGACACTCAGAAACCCACAGACGCACACAGAAACCCACAGATAAACACAGATACCTTCAGACAATTACAAAGACGTAGATACACTCAAAGAGACCCACACGTATGCACAAAGATGCACATACATGCATAGTAACTCATAGGCTTGCACAGAGACCCACAGGCAGATGAGACACACGCAGATACTCACAAACAGATAAAGAGACCCACAGAAACGCAAGAGACCCACAGATACTCACAGAGAACCATAGACACTCAGAAACGCATAGATACACAGACCAACAAACGAGCACAGAAGCCAAAAAACACTCACAGACACCTACATACACACACAGAAACCCGAGGATGCCCATAGAGACACAGACACATAAAGAGGCTCAAACATTTTCAGACACCCACAGATACTCACGCAGTTCCAGACACATTGACAGAGACAAATAGACACGCATAGAGACCTGCAGATGAGCCCGAAAACTCAGACACACGCAGAGACCAACAAACACTCATAAAGTGTGCACAGAGACACAGACACGCATAGAGACCCACAGACATGCAGGGAGAACCACACATGAACACAGAAACCCACAGACACACGACGAGACCCGCAGACACTCAGGGAAACCCAAAGACCCACACAAAGCCCAACAAAGACAAAGATCCCCCATATAGCCTTAATATACTGTAGGGGAAAGTGCTGTTAGCGAGCAACTATGAAGGCCGGAACAGTACACGACGGGGTGGGTGGCCAGCACCACGCCCGACCGCCTTTGTCTTCCCAGTGGCACAGAGCCCCACGTATGCACGCGGAGACCCATGGACGCACAACAGGGACTCGCGGGCACCCAAAGAGACTCACAGATGCCCATGGAGGCGTAGAAACACGCAGAGAACCACCGACACTCCTTAGGTACTCGCGGATACTCGCAGACACTTACAGAGACTCGCACAAGGAGCGGCTTTGCTACTCACCACTGCTCCTGCGAAGAAGGACGAGGATCAATGTCCAGGATACGGCGAAGCCCACGGTCACCGCGACCCTCGCGGCCGTCGCCCCCGTAACCTCCATGGGGCTGCCCTTAGTTGGGGGCAGCTCACACGGGCAGCTGTTGCAGTGGTTCTCAACAGCTCCTCCTACTCCTCCTTCTCCTCCAGCGCTGAAGCAGACCGACAGCGCTAGCCAAACGAGGTCGAGTAGCATCTCGAATTTGCGGTATAGCTTGGCGTCGTCTGACTCGCTGCTGTTGCACTGCTGTAGTCAAAGAAGGATACCACCACAGTCAGCATGGACTGCTGTAATCATAGCAGGTACCACCACAGGCAGTATGCACTTCTGTAATCATAGCAGGTACCACCACAGTTAGTATGCACTGCTGTATTCATAGGTACCACCACTGTCACCGCGCTTGTTGTGAGCCGTGTGAGATTTGCCGTGACGAAAGGGACTTCTGCGTTCGTGTGTGATGGTGTGGTGATGTGCACTCTGTGTGTGTGATGGTGTGGTGATGTACACTCTGTGTGTGTGATAGTGTGGGGGTGTGCACTCTGTATGTGTGATAGTGTGGTGGTGTGCACTGTGTGTGTGATGGTGTGATGGTGTACACTCGTGTGTGTGTGATGGTGTGGTGATGTGTGCTCGTGTGTGTTCCTTGCGCAGCCTGAGTGAGGCCTAGCTAGATCGAGCGCCTGACCCAGCCTGAGGCCTAGTTAATAGTGCGCCTGGCGCAGCCTGATTGAGGCCTGGTTAGTCGTGCGCCTGGCGCAGCCTGAGTGAGGCCTGGTTAGTCGTGCGCCTGGCGCAGCCTGAGTGAGGCCTGGTTAGTCGTGCGCCCGGCGCAGCCTGAGTGAGGCTTAGTTAATCGTGCACCTGGCGCATCCTGAATGAGGCCTAGTTAATCATGCACCTGGCGCAGCCTCAGTGATTCCTAGTTAATAGTGCACCTGGCGCAGCCTGAACGAGGCCTAGTTAATCGTGCACCTGGAACAGCGTGAGTGAGGCCTAGTTAATCGTGTACATGACACAGCCTGAATGAGGCCTAGTTAATCGTGCACCTGGAACAGCGTGAGTGAGGCCTAGTTAATCGTGTACATGACACAGCCTGAATGAGGCCTAGTTAATCGTGTACCTTGCGCAGCCTCAGTGAGGCCTAGCTGATCGTGCACCCGGCGCAGGCTGAATGAGGCCTAGTAAATTGTCACGTGACACTGCGTGAGTGAGGCCTAGCTAATCGTGTACCTAGCGCAGCCTGAATGAGGCCTAGTAAATTGTCACGTGACACTGCGTGAGTGAGGCTTCCAGTTACTGTAGCGGCCTAGTGAGTGCTCCGTCCACTGCTGCCCTGAGGGAAAGCCGTGCTCCGTCCACTGCTGCCCTGAGGGAGAGCCGTGCTCCGTCCACTGCTGCCCTGAGGGAGAGCCGTGCTCCGTCCACTGCTGCCCTGAGGGAGAGCCGTGCTCCGTCCACTGCTGCCCTGGGGCAGAGCCGTGCTCTGTCCACTGCTGCCCTGAGGGAAAGCCGCGCTCTCTCAACTGCTGCGCTGAGGGAGAGCCGTGCTCCGTCCACTGCTGCCCTGAGGGAGAGCCGTGCTACGTCCACTGCTGCCCTGAGGGAGAGCCGTGCTCCGTCCACTGCTGCCCTGGGGCAGAGCCATGCTCTGTCCACTGCTGCCCTGGGGTGGGGTCGTGCTCTCTCCACTGTTGCCCTGAGGCAGGGCCGTGCCCCGTCCACTGCTGCCCGGAGGGAGCCCTGTGCTCTCCACTACTGGCTTGAGGGAGAGACGCACTATCTCCACCGCTGCCGTGAGGGAGCCAGACTCTCTCTCCACTGCTGCCCTGAGGCAGGGTTGTGCTCTCTCCACTGCTGCCCTGGGGCAGAGCCGTGCTTCTGTCCACTGCTGCCCTGAGAGAGAGTCGCGCTCTCTCCACTACTGCTGCCCCGAGATGTCGCGGGCGCTGCCCCAGAGCAGGGAGGTGCGGCTGCAGTCGCACCACCACCACCACCAGCACCACCACCAGCACCACCACCAGCACCACCAGCACCAGCACCACCACCAGCACCACCCCCAGCACCACCACCACCAGCACCAGCACCACCAGCACCACCACCACCAGCACCACCACCACCAGCACCAGCACCACCACCAGCACCACAACCAGCAGCACCAGCACCACCACCACCAGCACCACCACCACCACCAGCACCACCACCAGCACCACCACCACCAGCACCACCACCAGCACCACCACCACCAGCACCACCAGCACCACCACCACCAGCACCACCACGACCAGCACCACCACCAGCACCACCACCAGCACCACCACCACCAGCACCACCACGACCAGCACCACCACCAGCACCACCACCAGCACCACCACCACCAGCACCAGCACCACCAGCACCAGCACCACCACCAGCACCACCACCAGCACCACCAGCACCACCACCAGCACCACCACCAGCACCACCACCACCAGCACCACCACCACCAGCACCACCACCACCAGCACCACCACCAGCACCACCACCACCAGCACCACCAGCACCACCACCACCACCAGCACCACCACCAGCACCACCAGCACCACCACCAGCACCACCACCACCAGCACCACCACCACCAGCACCACCACCAGCACCACCACCAGCACCACCACCACCAGCACCACCACCAGCACCACCACCACCAGCACCACCACCAGCACCACCAGCACCACCACCAGCACCACCACCAACACCACCACCACCAGCACCACCACCAGCAGGTGGTGGTGCTGTACCTGGGCAGTGTGCTTACGATCGCCTCCAGTTTTGACAGAAGAGGTCCTTAAATCAGTCGAGCGACATTAGCCTTTTCACCGCTTGCGTAATGCTGTAGACTCTGCTCATGGAACATCTACGCTGGTTAGAAACGGGCTTGCCTGCCTGCTATCCGTCCTGGGTTTAACTACGCCGGATTGTGTGAGGAGTTAACAGATCCTTGAAAGATTGGACACCGTGCCATCGGTGAGCTCCTCCGGCAGGCGAATCTGCTTTGGCTGGGTCATATGGCCCTCATGCCCAGCCACCACATCTCAAGCAGCTTTTGTTCGGCCGGATGCAGATGTCTAAACAGTCGCGGCACGGGCTAGAGAAGAGATGGAATGATGTGGTCCGAGCGTATAGGGAGCTGAGTGGACTTGCCAATGACTGGTACCAGCGGTGTCACGATGGGGCCTCTGTGGAGGAGGTTCGTGAAGGACTCTACTTGGTCATCGGAGGCAGTCGCCCTCCAGCAACAATGGGAGGGACAGGAGCGACGCTCACAACAACGAGCGGAGCGCCGGGCGGATAAAAACCGCAAGTTGGCACGGTAGGGGGGGGGGGGGGGTGGGCACAGGTGGTGCATCTGCCGCTTGTCTCAACCCATGGCATCTGGGTCTATCCCGTGACCTCCTGCCGGCGGGCGTTCGACACTTCACGCGGCCTGGCACAAGCGTCGTGGTGACTTCACCGGCACTTAGTGGCGAATGGCGGTGGTTGTGTACGAGCGAGGGATGTGTGCCAAAGCACTCCTCGATGAAAAGTGGGGGGGGGCTGCTGCCCCCCCACTGTTCTGTTTCTGTGGCGCACGCGATCGTGATGATGCAACAGACCGCCAGCACTGGCAACACCACCACCACGACTTTTGCAGAGAAATATCGCCACCCTCTCGCGATGCTCCCAACCTCTCGTGTGCCATCAATTCACCATCATAACCCTCTAGACCACCACCCCCCTCCGTAGTCCCTCCACCTGCAGCGTGAGAGATATCTGTGCCTTGGCAATGGCTGTCCCCCCTATCTGATCTGTGCGTTGCGCGATTCGGAGCTCGGAGTTTGGTTGGGTGGTGATTGTTCATGGCTGGCCTCGGTCACGTCTGTCTTCACTCCTTCCCCACCTTCCTCACCCTTCCCTCCTCCCCCTATCTCGCGTTGGCGAAATGTTAACTACCTTGCGTGGTGTACAGGAGGCTTTGCGGTGTCGATTCCCAAACCCCGACAGCCTGCCGCTGTGTAATTTGGAGTTTGCGATTTGCTCTCCACGTGGTCGCCGCGTGGATTTGTCTCGCGATTCCTCGTCCACCTCCACGTTTAGGAACGCACGTTTCGAGTATTCTTCGCTGCTCCTCCACATGTCCACGTGGATAAGCCACTTCGTTGGGCTATCACTTGTGGCCTCGTCGCTTCTGGAAGTAAACAAAATCTGACAGCTCCAGTGGGCCTTACCTGGTAAAATAAAAAAAATAGTTTTAATATTCTAGTCGTCCCCACCCACCCCCCCCCCTATTTCCCGGCCACGTTCCAAGCGCGCTGGGGTGGGCTGAGAGGCGAATTCATCCACAGCACACAGACAAAGGTCCCCCGTGTCGCCCCTAGCAGACCGTTGGGCCAAGTGCTGTTGGCGAGCAGCAGCAGCACGCTCAGCCGCCGATGTCTCACGTGCGTGTACACACAGCGACGATTAGCAGAGTTTGGGCTACGGTGTTGTGCAAAAATAAGTTTAACATACGCGCGCGTTCACACCCGCACATGCGTGCATGCGTGCACGCACACATGTAACACTCACACACGCACATGTACACACACAAACATGTACACGCAAACATGTATACACACATGTACACACACACACACGTACACACACACATGTACACACACACGTACACACACACGTACACACACATGTACACATACATACACACAAATACACACACGTACACACACACGTACACACACGTACACACATACATACACATGTACACACACAAACATGTACACACACATACACACACATACACACACATACACACATGTACACACATACACACACGTACACACATGTACACACACGCGCGTGGGATGTGCGTTGCCGAGTCGGTTCCGTACCGGGTGTTGGGAGGCTCTCGGCTTGCGCCTCGGGACTCCACCGCCCCCCCCTCTCCCCCGTTGTTGTATTTGGGTTTGGAGTTGGGGGGGGGCAGGGGGGTATTGAGTGGGAGCCTCGGCCCAGTTCAAGGTGGGTGGGTGGGGGGGGGCTCTCTCATTGCCACCATCGCCCCCCACCGCTGCTGCTGCTGCTCGTGTATTTTTTTTGGGGGGGGGTGGGGTGGAGCACGGCGTGGGGGGACATTTTTTGTTGCCAATTTTGGGGGGATCTGCACCCCCCCCCCCGCTGCAGTGTTGACGACGCGATGCCTCAGTGTTGCCTGGGTCCCCCCCCCCCCCCCCACGTAGCCTCCTACCCCCCCTCCCCCAAGACCCCAAACCCCTCCAAGACCCCAAACCCCTCCGTGGCTTCCGCGGCCCCGTGGCACGCGCGAACCACGTGCCACGCGCGAACCACGTGGCACGCGCGAACCACGTGCCACGCGCGAACCACGTGCCACGCGCGAACCACGTGCCACGCGCGAACCACGTGCCACGCGCGAACCACGTGCCACGCGCGAACCACGTGATCGGCAATTCCCAGGACAAACGGAGAGATGGAGAGATGCCGGGTCACGTGATCGGTCCAGTCCTGGTCCGGTCCCGATCCAGTCCTGATCCAGTCCTGATTCCGTTCTGGATCCCCCAGTTCGCGATTGTTCAGGAAGCGACCATCCGTTCGTTAGTTCGTTGTATTATACGCGCGGAGATTAAGAGAGGTGTTGATGATGATGCTGAGAGAGACGAGAGAGAGAGAGACACACAAAGGTCCCCCTGTATAGCCTTCTAACAGACTGCTTGTGTTGGAGGGGGTGGTGGGTTGCGATGGGGAGGGAAAGTGCCGATGCGCGCACACAGCAGCAGCAGCAGCGTCTTTTCAGAACTGTACAGCAGATCGATGATATCGACGCCCGTGTTGGAAGCTGCGTTGCTGCCCAAGATTTTCGTGTCCCCCACCCACACAGCCCCCCCCTACCCTCCTCCACCCCCGCCCCGCCTCGGTGTGTACGGTGAACGCGTGCTGTACAGATGTTAGGGGTGTAATGGGTGGCTTAATTCGGATTCGTTACCGCACACAGGATTCTAAACACGGGCTGAGTGGATGGGTGGGTGGGTAAGTGGGTGGGTGAGTAGGTGGTTAAGTAGGTGGTTAAGTAGGTGGGTAAGTGGGTAGGTAAGTGGGTGGGTGAGTGGGTAGGTAAGTGGGTGGGTAAGTAGGTGGGTAAGTAGGTGGGTGGATGGATGGGTAGGTGGGTGGATGGATGGGTAGGTGGGTGGGGGGGCTGGGTAGGTAGATGGGTTGGGTGGGTAGGTGGATGGGTGGGGGGGGGGCTGGGTAGGTGGATGGGCGGGGGGGTAGGTAGGTGGGTGGGGGGGGAGATGTATAGGTGGACGGTTGGAGGGGTAGGTGAATGGGTGAATGGGTGACTACGTGGTTGGAATGTGAACCCACGAGGAGTCTTGAGTGGACGGGGCGGGGCGGGATGGATGGATGGAGGAGCCTACCGATGGAGTTTCATACTGGGAGCGACCCCTCTTAGAGGTGTAGAGATGAGAGGGGGAGCGGCGTTGGAGCAGCGGCGGCGGTCATTGTCCCGGTCGGCACGCAGGCCACGAGTGACCACTCGCCAGAATTAACCTTAAAGGACACGGTGCCAACGGAGCCAACCACCCATCCCACCCATCCCACCTATCCCTCCCACGAACCCAAGCACCCATCCAGCCACCACCAGGCGATAACGCAGCAAAGGACAACCCAAGGTTCATTATAATTATTCCTGTCCGTTACGTTAATTTATGCAAAATTCGTGCAACCGTTGATTGGGCCCGCGGTGGGGGGTGCGGGGTGGGGGTGCGGGTGGGGGGGTAGGTGGGTGGGAGGGGGGGGGTAGTTGACGGTGGGGGGGGGGAGAGGGGGGGGGTTTGAGGAGTATTCGGAGGGCACATTTGTAGCAATAAGCATGTCTGTTATTTTGATTTAAAGCTTTCGTGACTGCAGTAATTCATATTCTTAGTTTTTTCGGTAAAGTCACGTTGAAGAGAAACAACAAAATAACAAAATATATATAAAACAATAAAAAATTCTCACGACGTTTCGACCATAACTCAAACGGTCATCATCAGGTGTGTCGGTTTGCATAAATTTATTTTGAAAACGGCATATTTATTTATTTATATATAAAAAATATATAACGTTTGCGTCACGCGCAACGATTGGCAGTTTGCCCAGGACTAGTCCATCTATTTTTTGAAAAGAGGAGGGGGGAGACGAAATTTGTTTTTATGTATGCTGTCTGAAAGCCACTGTAAGCGTGAACAATCAATCAAGAACTGAAATGATTTATCAAATCTTTCCAATGATTGCTAAGATAGAATCCATCTTCTCGGTTGAAATTGTCTCTGTGCTTGTATATGTGGATAGCCTCATGAACGAATCTCTCATGGAGCCAGATGGCTTACAAAGAACCTCCGTCTTGGAAAAGTCAATGGCATGTGAGCCTACTGAATTAGAACAATGATCTGCTACGGCCGAGGTGTTGGTCCTACCGTGTTTAAGGTCTGCTTTATGTTCACGAATGCGGTCCGAGATATGGCGTTTGGTTTCTCCAATGTAACTACTACCACAGAGGCAACTTAGTTTGTAGACACCAGGGTATTGTATGTCCGGAATCACATCTTTTACAGACGGAACCAGATCACGGATTTTATGTAATGTGTTGAAACGGACCTGGATCTTGTGTTTATTCAAGATTTTGGAGATCTTTTTTGTGATCCCAGCAATGTAGGGTAAAGTGATGGTTTTGAAAGGCTCCTCAAGAGGGTTCTTCTTCATGGTTTGAGTGATAGCTTTGCGGATTGTATAGTCGGAGTAACCATTAGCCCTAAGAGCTTGGTGTACGTGCTTGAGTTCACTGCTTATGTGTTCCTGGTCGGATATGCATTGGGCTCTATGATACAGAGTCTTGATGAGAGAATTCTTCTGTGATGGATGGTGGTGGGAATCCGGTTTCAGATAAGCATCCATATGGGTAGCTTTCCTGTAGACAGAGTGGCTCATTGAACCATCAGGTCTCTTTTTAATTAGGACATCCAAAAAAGGTATCTTGACATCTATTTCGACTTCCATGGTAAATCTGATGGCTGGGTGTATGGAATTGATGTGGTCGAAGAATTGGTCTAGAGCAGGCCGGCCATGTGGCCAGATGACAAAAGTGTCATCCACGTACCTCTTCCATAAGGTTGGGCGCAGAGTGGCAGTCTGGATGGCGTCAGTCTCAAATTTCTCCATGAAAATGTTAGCTATAACTGGAGAAAGGGGGGAGCCCATTGGGGTGCCCTCAGTTTGTTTGTAGAAAGTTCCATTCCAAGTGAAGTATGTATTGGTTAAACAGTGTCTCACCAGGGGGGGTACCTCAGTGTTTAGTCCTTGATGAACCAAGTCTTCAATGATTGCAATGGTGTCAGGTACAGGAACCTTGGTGAATAAGGAAACTACATCAAAACTGACAAGCAGGTCGTCTGGGGACAGGGAAATACCCTTGATTGTTGATACCAGGTGAGTAGAATTTTGTACCGTAGAGGTGGTCTTTCCAGTGAAAGGACGCAGGATTTCAGACAAAAAACGAGCTAGTTTGTAGGTGGGGGAGCTGATAGTAGAGACTATGGGACGAAGAGGTGTATCAACTTTATGTATTTTTGGTAAGCCGTATAATCTTGGTGGCCTGGCAGCAGAAGGTTTCAACGAAAACTGTTTAGATTTATCAATTAATGCGGTTGAATCAGAAATTATTTTGTTGGTTTGTGTGACGAGGCTGTTGGTGGGATCTCTTTTTATTTTTGTATAACTACCATCGTCGAGTAATTCTTTAATTTTGTTGTTGTATTCTATTTTATCCATGATGAGAGTAGCATTGCCTTTGTCAGCTGAGAGAACTACAATATCATTCCTCTTTTTTGATTTATATAATTCAAAACGCTCATCTTTGCTGAGGTTGCTAGCTGGCATCTTAGCGTTTTTGAGGGTTGCAGCGATTTCAGATCTTGCTACGTCTGCAGCGATGTGACCCAGGCCCCTGAGAGCAACGTCTACTTGGGCAATTATATCATTAACTGGTATGTGTTTAGGTGTGACTGCAAAGTTTAGACCTTTAGCTAAAACGGATTTCAGACCATCGGAAATAGAACTGTTACTGCGATTAATTACGACTTTATTAACGTCTAACTTTTTGGTGTGTGGGTCCGGTCTTTTGTTGAAGAGGAGGTTAAATTTGGAAATCAGGTTTTCCTTACATTTGGTCGACATAGTAGCAGCTGAAGAGGCAGTCATATTGTCTACATGTTCCCAATCCGATGTGGACATTATTGCCGTCAATGATAAGTGTGATTTGTAGAGTGTCTTGTCTAACTGATCTAGTTCTGTGCGTATAAGTCTGATTTTTTCTGAGATAAGAGCTAAGCTAGTTTTGAAAAGAATTCGTTTCTAAACACATACCAGTTAATGATATAATTGCCCAAGTAGACGTTGCTCTCAGGGGCCTGGGTCACATCGCTGCAGACGTAGCAAGATCTGAAATCGCTGCAACCCTCAAAAACGCTAAGATGCCAGCTAGCAACCTCAGCAAAGATGAGCGTTTTGAATTATATAAATTAAAAAAGAGGAATGATATTGTAGTTCTCTCAGCTGACAAAGGCAATGCTACTGTCATCATGGATAAAATAGAATACAACAACAAAATTAAAGAATTACTCGACGATGGTAGTTATACAAAAATAAAAAGAGATCCCACCAACAGCCTCGTCACACAAACCAACAAAATAATTTCTGATTCAACCGCATTAATTGATAAATCTAAACAGTTTTCGTTGAAACCTTCTGCTGCCAGGCCACCAAGATTATACGGCTTACCAAAAATACATAAAGTTGATACACCTCTTCGTCCCATAGTCTCTACTATCAGCTCCCCCACCTACAAACTAGCTCGTTTTTTGTCTGAAATCCTGCGTCCTTTCACTGGAAAGACCACCTCTACGGTACAAAATTCTACTCACCTGGTATCAACAATCAAGGGTATTTCCCTGTCCCCAGACGACCTGCTTGTCAGTTTTGATGTAGTTTCCTTATTCACCAAGGTTCCTGTACCTGACACCATTGCAATCATTGAAGACTTGGTTCATCAAGGACTAAACACTGAGGTACCCCCCCTGGTGAGACACTGTTTAACCAATACATACTTCACTTGGAATGGAACTTTCTACAAACAAACTGAGGGCACCCCAATGGGCTCCCCCCTTTCTCCAGTTATAGCTAACATTTTCATGGAGAAATTTGAGACTGACGCCATCCAGACTGCCACTCTGCGCCCAACCTTATGGAAGAGGTACGTGGATGACACTTTTGTCATCTGGCCACATGGCCGGCCTGCTCTAGACCAATTCTTCGACCACATCAATTCCATACACCCAGCCATCAGATTTACCATGGAAGTCGAAATAGATGGCAAGATACCTTTTTTGGATGTCCTTATTAAAAAGAGACCTGATGGTTCAATGAGCCACTCTGTCTACAGGAAAGCTACCCATACGGATGCTTATCTGAAACCGGATTCCCACCACCATCCATCACAGAAGAATTCTCTCATCAAGACTCTGTATCATAGAGCCCAATGCATATCCGACCAGGAACACATAAGCAGTGAACTCAAGCACGTACACCAAGCTCTTAGGGCTAATGGTTACTCCGACTATACAATCCGCAAAGCTATCACTCAAACCATGAAGAAGAACCCTCTTGAGGAGCCTTTCAAAACCATCACTTTACCCTACATTGCTGGGATCACAAAAAAGATCTCCAAAATCTTGAATAAACACAAGATCCAGGTCCGTTTCAACACATTACATAAAATCCGTGATCTGGTTCCGTCTGTAAAAGATGTGATTCCGGACATACAATACCCTGGTGTCTACAAACTAAGTTGCCTCTGTGGTAGTAGTTACATTGGAGAAACCAAACGCCATATCTCGGACCGCATTCGTGAACATAAAGCAGACCTTAAACACGGTAGGACCAACACCTCGGCCGTAGCAGATCATTGTTCTAATTCAGTAGGCTCACATGCCACTGACTTTTCCAAGACGGAGGTTCTTTGTAAGCCATCTGGCTTCCATGAGAGATTCGTTCATGAGGCTATCCACATATACAAGCACAGAGACAATTTCAACCGAGAAGATGGATTCTATCTTAGCAATCATTGGAAAGATTTGATAAATCATTTCAGTTCTTGATTGATTGTTCACGCTTACAGTGGCTTTCAGACAGTATACATAAAAACAAATTTCGTCTCCCCCCTCCTCTTTTCAAAAAATAGATGGACTAGTCCTGGGCAAACTGCCAATCGTTGCGCGTGACGCAAACGTTATATATGTTTTTATATAAATAAATAAATAAATATGCCGTTTTCAAAATAAATTTATGCAAACCGACACACCTGATGATGACCGTTTGAGTTATGGTCGAAACGTCGTGAGAATTTTTTATTGTTTTATATATATTTTGTTATTTTGTTGTTTCTCTTCAACGTGACTTTACCGAAAAAACTAAGAATATGTCTGTTATTGTCGTTGATGCGGCAGGGCGGACGGCTCTCCCTGGCTGGGTTTTTACTCGTGTTCCTGTGTCTGTGACTTGTCCACCACGTTCCACACTTTGTATAATTGCTGACGAGGAGAATTATATTATATCAAACCCGCTGCCTTGTCTCGCCCGCTCCAGCCTCTTGTGTGTGTGCGTGTTTATGGCTCGACAAGTAATGGAGAGAGTGGAGAGTTTTGCCATGCCTGGGCAGTGTACTTACGGCCGGCTCAGTTTTGACAGATCTCACTCCGAATCAGTCGTGCAGCAATTATCCCTTTTCATCGGCTGCGTGGAAGCTACCCGGTATGTCGCTCCGCACTAAGCTTCGGGTCTTCTCGCCCACAGTTGTTGCTGTCCATCGAACAAAGACGGTTACCGCATCGCGTACTTCCGGATGCGCTTCTGCGTCCATCTGGAATGCTCTTCCTTCCGATATTATGAATGTATTGACGGCGACTTAAGCTGGTATTTGACATTGTGAACACGCCCCCCATTTACCACCCAGCTTATGAGCTGAACCAATAGGCGATGCCCACATCTGGTTATACCCCCCCCCCTAAAATGAATAGGTCACTCCCTATTGAAATGGTCATTACCATTGATGTGTAAAATTAGAATAGTTTTCAGCATCGTCAATAATTGTTTTCAAAGTTGATCTTCTGTATCGCCAAGGTAAGAACTCATTTGCAAGGGTGGGTGGGTGGGATGGAGGCAAAAATCGGCATTTTGTCAGTCACGGCAGGAATAACTTATTGCACACGAGGGCAGTGTTTTTCATTGCGTGGCACGAGGGCCACTGGCTGCCCCTGGTTGGCTTTAGTGTGGCCCTTGACGTGCGGCCCCCGATAATACAAAAAAAATTGTGGAAAACACCCCAAATCGTGCTGTCAAACCCAATGATTTCAAATGTGTCGTGGGCCCTCACGCACTTACGTCTTATCGGTGAAAGTGGCCCCGCTCTGAAAATTAGCGAAGAACACAGCATTAGGGCAATGCAAAGCATGACGTCGCTTGACCAATGAATGCGTTGTCCGTCAAAGGAAGACCGACATACTCAAGTCGCGCATGACAGCCCATAGATTCAGAGGCCCGTAGACTTAATTTGCACATACGGGGTAATAGATGAAATCACAAGTCCGTAAAGTGACGTTCCACAGACTAGAACCCATGGGATTCACACATCGGTCGGCTAACTCAAGTTGCACAGACAGACCCATGGATTCACACAGAGACTCGTAGACTCAAGCCGTACAAACTGGGGTGGAAAGGGGTTTTCCACCACAGTTTGTTCAGCCATGGTTGGAGTGAAAATCCGAACCCCGAAATGTTGTACGAGAAAGAACCATGAACAAGTGTAGTGCCGGATCGTCTACATGTACAAAGTAAAACCTTGGATGGCGAGTAACTTGGTCTGAGAGTGTTTTGCAAGACGTGCAAAAAATGTTAAATAAATATTAATTTAATAATAATAGGTTTTTACCCTTTTATCTGGCACCAAAACTGACACCTTTATACAAGGGGATCATGTTTGCAATAACCACAATACAAGCAGTCAAAATGCAAACAAAAAAGAGACAACTCTGATAATGATGATGGCACTGTCCTTGAAATTGATTGGTCCACACCCGAGACGGCTTTTCTTAGAGCCCTTAGTCTCCACTGGTGTTGGACCAGAAGACGCCTGTATAAAGGTGTCAGTTTTGGTGCCAGATAAAAGGGTAAAAACCGTGCTACTGGCAAAGGAGGTCTCAATATAAAATATTAATTTGATAAACCAGCGAGGGTCTTGCAACACGAGCAGTACACGTGTACACGCTTTGTACTGTCGAGCGTCACGTGATCACAGCTGACGTACAAGTGCTTTGATATACGAGTGCTTTGGATTACAAACACTTTTCCGGAACGAATTATGCTTCGCAACTCCAAGGTTTCACTGTTTACGTATTCACGTAATTCGAAAGTGTCCATCGGTTATGTGCTGGATCTCCAAAACAGTACCTGTGGCGAAACCGAAAAAATGTACGAGTCAATGCTCGTGACAGCCACCCCCTTGTTTTGGTACGGTCCAGATCCGGGGGTGGGGGGGGGGTCAGTTTTTTTCTTTCAGTTTTTATTTATTTGGTATCGAGCCCTGTGAGCCATTCGGCTCTTGAATCGGGTGCAACCGCAACAAGCAAAAAACAAAAAAAAACATGAGCAAGAAAACATCTTAAAGTTACTATGTGACTGTGCAAACAGAAAATCCAGGAAAAAACAGCAAAATATTCCTGAAAAAAGCACCGTACACCAACGCTGTGTGCAAAAATCCCAGTGGGATGCAAGTCAAACAACAACCACAAGACAACTTAGATTAAGGCCATCAGTCTAACTCCATACTACAACAAACAAACATGGCCAAACCAAAAAACATTTTCGACATCACCAAAATTAAGCCACAAATGCAATGTAAGAGTGATCATAGGAACTGTGACCGAATTTTCACAAACGACATACAACATGGAACACCAAACCCTAGAGCAGTGGTTCTTAACCTGGGTTCGATCGAACCCCAGGGCTTCGGTGAGTCGATCTCAGGGGTTCGGCAGAGCCCCCGCCACGGAGGTCCGGACACACTTGAATTATTGTGTAAATTTGTGATGACACACACGGCCCGCTTGGCCATCACTGGCTGCAGATGATCATGCTACACTGCTTGGCCAATCAGCGCTGCGGGGAATTTAGTGCGTACTCAGTAGTCAACGTGTGACTGTTGTTGTCGTACGTCGTGTGATTTCTTTAATATTTTATCCATACTAACTATGTCGGGCAAAATAAGAAAGTGGTCGGACGAATATGTACAACATGGATTCTCATGTATCACGGAACGTGATGGGAGTGAGCGTCCTATCTGCATGATTTGCAACGCCAAGTTGAGCAACTCTAGTCTTGCACCGGCAAAACTAAAGGAACACTTCTTGAAGCTGCATGGAGACGGGGAATACAAGAACACAACACTTGCTGAATTCAGGGTGAAGAGAGCCAGATTCGATGAAAGGGCCACTCTGCCTGCTCTTGGATTTGTACCTGTTAACAAACCGATCCTGACAGCATCGTACGAAGTTGCTTACCTGATCGCAAAGCAGGGCAAGCCACACACCATTGGTGAAACACTTGTGAAACCAGCTGCATTAAAGATGGCGAATCTGATACTCGGAACAGCGGCCGAAGGTCAATTATCCCAAATTCCCCTTTCAAATGACACCGTCAGTGACAGAATAGAAGACATGAGTAAAGACATCTTGGCTCAAGTAGTCGCGGATCTGATTTCAAGCCCGGCAAAATTCAGCCTTCAACTCGACGAAACCACAGACGTTTCTGATCTAAGCCAGCTTGCTGTTTTTGTACGCTATGTGAAAGACGACATGATAAAAGAAGAGTTTTTATTTTGTAAGCCTCTTACAACAACAACGAAGGCAGCCGATGTGAAGAAGCTTGTGGATGACTTCTTCAGAGACAACAATCTTTCATGGGATATGGTTTGTGCAGTTTGTACGGACGGAGCTCCAGTCATGCTGGGAAGAAAGTCTGGTTTTGGTGCGCTAGTAAAGGCCGATGCACCACACATCATTGTGACGCATTGTATTCTGCACAGGCATGCGTTGGCAACAAAAACCTTACCTCCAAAAATGGCAGAAGTATTAAAAACTGTGGTGGAATGTGTGAACTATGTGCGAAAAAGTGCTCTGAGGCACCGCATCTTCAGTGAGCTGTGTAAAGAAATGGGCTCTGAATTTGAGGTACTTCTGCTCCATTCTAATATTCGGTGGTTATCCCGGGGACAGGTGCTGAATCGTGTTTTTGCCATGCGTGTGGAATTAGCCCTGTTTTTGCAAGAGCACCAACACTGCCATGCAGATTGCTTCAAAAATCCTGAGTTCATTCTCATTTTAGCGTACATGGCTGATATATTCGCAGCTCTCAATCATCTCAATCAGCAGATGCAGGGTGGTGGAGTCAATATCATGGAAGCGGAAGAACACCTGAAGGCTTTTCAAAAAAAGCTACCGTTATGGAAACGACGAACAGAGAACAATAACTTCGCAAACTTCCCGCTTCTGGACGACTGTGCAAGTGTGTCTGGAATCGGAGATATTTCTGTATCCACGGAACTGAAGCAAACAATTGCCACGCACTTAGATGAGCTTGCAAAGTCTCTCGACGGATATTTCCCTACAAGAGAGTCATATCCAGCATGGGTGAGACAGCCGTTCACGTTTGCTGTTGAAACAGCAGATGTCAATGATGAATTCCTCGACGAAATCATTGAAATTCAGCAGAGCCAGGTTCAACAGCAACTCTTCAGAACAACAACGCTCTCAACGTTTTGGTGTCGACAAATGAACAAGTATCCAGTTATTGCTAAGAAAGCCCTGGATTTTTTTTATACCATTTGTTACAACATATCTTTGTGAGCAATCCTTTTCGAGGATGCTGGACATAAAAACGAAGAAAAGGAACAGACTTTGCTGTGAAAATGACATGAGAGTGGCACTTGCCAAGGTGAAGCCACGCATATCTGAACTGATCTCTCAAAGGCAACAGCAGAAGTCACATTGATTTCCAGGTATGTAATTTGTTGTGAGTTTATGCATTGTGTTGGTTTTATTCTTTGAACAAGGTAATGTTCATGCACGGCTCATTTTGTGTACCAGTAAAAAACATATCTATGTCTTGAATTTGAAAAAAATCACATTTTATTTTTCACTAAAGAGGGGTTCGGTGAATGCGCATATGAAACTGGTGGGGTTCGGTACCTCCAACAAGGTTAAGAACCACTGCCCTAGAGCCATAGCTGGCTGCATGAGTCACTCCACAACAACAGGAGCATCAGTCGGAGTATCAAATTTTTCAATGCACCTTTAAAGATCAGCACACTATATCTAAATACAGATACTACTTTGCAGCGGTCATCCGGAGCGAACCATTTTATTTTATTTTAGGCCACTGAATAGCAGTGGCAGCTAGGGGCGTACAACTCCTCTAGAGCAGTTTTGAGTGAAGATCGCATAGGGTCGAGGGAATAATTTATTACTTCCCCCTGTAATTTCTTCCCACATCCAGGCCTGATGACAGATAGACCCCTAGACTAACAGACAGGCCCATTAACTCGCATGGAGACCCACATACACGCAAAGGTGCCCATAGACACGCAGAGAGACACAGGCGAGCACAGAGACTCAAGAGGCAAGCATAGAGACCCACAAACGAGCACAGAAAACCACAGACAGATAGAGCCACAGACACTCACAGAGACCCACATACATTTGAGACCCACAGACACAGAGACCCACATACACTCAGAGACCCACAAATACTCACAGAGACCCACATATGCTCACAGAGCCCAACAGACACGCAGAGACCCGCAGGAAATCACAGAGATCCACAGACACTCGCAGAGACCCACAGCCATTCAGAGACCCACAAACACTCACAGAGACCCACATATGCTCACAGAGACCAACAGACATGCAGAGACCCACAGGAAATCACAGAGATCCACAGACACTCGCAGAGACCCACAGACACTCAGAGACCCACAAACACAGAGACCAACAGACCCATACAGAGACCGACAGACACTCAAGAGACCCATAGACACTCACAGCGACCCACATATGCTCACAGAGACCAACAGACAAACGCAGAGACCCACAGGAAATCACAGAGATCCACAGACACTCGCAGAGACCCACAGACACGCACAGATACTGAGACACGCACAGAGACTCACAGACACGCATTGAGAACCACAGACACGAAAAGAGACCCACAGACACACAGAGGCCAAGAGACGCCACCAAAACAAAGCACCTGCCTAGGTATTTTATGTCATCGAATACTCCACCATCCTCCACTTCCCATGCGTGATGTTGACAGTTGTCGAGAGAGTGGAAGAGTTCCCATACCTGGGCTGTGTGCTTATGACCATCTCCCGTTTTGACAGCAGAGGTTTCCCCAGCCGAGCAGCATCATCTTTTAATCGGCTGCGTAATGCTGCTGTGTGGAAGCTATACGGCCTGTCACTGCACATGAAACCCCGGGTCTTCACGGCCAAAGCGATACCCTCCCTCTCAGCTGTGCCCTCCTGATGTCAACGTATGGCCCCGTTGTTATAGGCGGGAACAACACACCGTTAAAAGCAAGACATCTAAAGTGCAACAGTACCACACGGAAGGCAAGAATCTGCGACCAACAATTGATTGTCAAACGACGGCAAGATAGTCCAGGTGTCCTTGTGTGTGTGTGTGTGAACCAGTCCTTGGCCTCCACTAGGTCGTGTAAACATCGTCACTTGCGGGAGACAAATGCGGCCGAGCGTGGTGCTGGACACCCATCCCGTCGTGTACCACAGTGCCGGCCTTCATAGGTGCTTCTGTAACAGCACTTGCCCTAACAGTCTCTTTGCTTGTGTGTGTGTGAGTCCCTTTTCAGGTAAAGGCTGTTGAATGGGAGTGCCACCGTATCTCAGGAGAAAGTGGGTGCCTAAAAGATAAGTGGGCTGGGGAATAAAGAAGGAAGAGGCGGGGCCTCATCAGGAAGGGGTGGAGCCTAGGGAATAAGGAAAGCCTAATCAGGCATAGGTGGAGATGTCGAAGGTGACGTGTAAGTTATTTTGGCCTCCATTTTCACCAGCGGTGGCCAAGGCCGATTTGAGGGTTGTGGCGGTGGCAGTCGCAGGGCTGGTGGTGGTCGCAGGGGTGGTGGCGGCCACAGGGCTGGTGGTGGTCGCAGGGGTTGTGGCGGTCACAGGGGTGGTGGCGTTTGCGGGAGTGGTGGTATCGGTGGTAGCGGTGGCGGTCGATCCGCTGGCATTGTCAAGAGTGGCGGTGGCGGATCTTCCACTGGTGGCCCGCCAGTGATGGTCGAGATAGAATTTCCTCAATCTATGGCCCCCGGTCGCTTTACGATGAGCGATGGTGATGGCGATGGCACCGGCGGCGTCGGCAGCACTGGCAGCGGCTGCGGAGTTTCCAGAATCGGCTGAATCTACCGATGGTGTTGGCTGATCGAGGCTGTTTGGTAATACACTTCGGCACAGTGGCAATGGCAGTGGCTGTTTCATCAATGGCGGCCAACCGAGAACGTTTAATAACTAGTTTTGGCAAGGTGGCAGGTGTATCGGTTTCAGTTTCGTGGACGATTGAGGAACTGTAGGGTATGATGGACGAGACGACCGTCACATATCCAGCATCGCCGTCGGGGGCAGCGGTGGTGCCGTTGGTGGCGACATCGTTGGTGTTGGTGGAAACAGAGGTGCCATTGCTGGCAGCGGTGGTGACGTCAGCGACGTCGGCGGTGCCGCCGGTGGCGATGTCGCTGGCGTCGGCAGTGATGTCGTTAGTTACCGATGCCAGACACGAGGGTTTTCAGCCGCACCTCGGTCTCTCGCAACTGGGAGGAGAGGCCTCCTAGGTAGGCCTCCCTGGCCTCCTCCTTCCGTAGGTGACGATTCTGCGCCTCGATCTTGCGACGGAACGCTGCATTCTCCCGTTCATACTCTGGCATTCTGCAAGTCACAGCCGGAATAACTTATTACTCACAAGGGCTATGGAAATTGGGGTATTGCATGAGAAACGTCTTGCCTGTCAAGAGAGACAGACAAACTTCAATTTGCGCAGACAGAACCATCGATTCACACGGAGGTCTCTAACCTCAAGTTACACGGACACAACCACAGATTCACACCAAGGACCACAAACGCACACAGAGCACCAAATACATTCTGAGACCCATAGACAAACACAGATACTCGCAGATACGCACAGAGACCCACAGACACAAAAGACCAGACATATAACTCCATTATGGCCTTAACGAATTGTTGGGGCAAGTGCTGTTAGCGAGCACCTATGAAGGCCGGCACGGCACACGAGGGGGTGGGTGGCCAGCACCATGCCCGGCCGCCTTCGTCTCTACATTGGTGATGTTTACACACCACACCAGGTTTCTCATTTGAGCCTGAGGCCACGTATGGGAGACCCAGGACTGGCTCTGATAATTGTCACTGGTGTTCGCCGTGATTGGAGAATCGAACTCGGGTCATCGGATTTCTAGCACAGCATGCTACCCACGACACCACATACAGAGAACAACATACGAGCACACATACCAAAAGCACACAAAGAGAGCCACAGACAATCAGAGAGGCCCACAGACACACACAGAGACCCACAGGCACATACAGAGAACCACACACACACAAATATACCAAAGACATGGACAGAGACCCACAGACACTCACAGAACTACATACATGCAAAGATACCTACAGACATGCACAGAGAGTTACAGACTCAACAGAAACCCAGGGATGAGCACAAATACCCACAGACACGAAAAGAGATCCACAGACACTCACAGAACTACAGACACGAACAGAGATCTAAAGACACACAGAGACCCACAGGTATTCAAAGACTCACAGACTTGCACAGATACCAAAAACACGCACAGAGAAACACAAACACACACTTAGACCCACAGACACATACAGAGACCCACAGACACATACAGAGACCCACAGACACACGCAGTTACCCACATACACGCATGGAGACCGACATTCATAAAGACACCCACAGACACTTACAGAGACCCACATACACGCAGAGATACACACAGACACACAGAGACCCACAGACACTCATAGAACTACAGACGTGCAAAGATATCTACAGACACGCACAGAGAGTCACAGACTCAACAGAGACCCACAGATCAGCACAATTACCCAGACACGAACAGAGATCCAAAGACGCACACAGAAAACCACAGGTACTCAAAGACTCACAGACATGCAGATACCAAAAACACGCGCAGAGAAACACAGACACACACACATAGACCCACAGACACATACAGAGACCCTCAGACGAGTACAGATACCCACAGACACGCATAGAGACCCACAGACACACACAGTTCCCCACATTCTCCTGGCCAGAGCCAGGGCTTAGAGCTCCTCCTCAACACCCACCCACGGGTAGATGGGAGTGAGATGGAACAGATGGAGATTAGTCCGCACACTCTACTGTAACACCACATTCTCCTGGCCAGAGCCAGGAGAATGTGGTGTGTCCATATCAGCAAGGTGCGGGGCACAATGTATAAGTGGGCGGGAGAATGGAGAGGAAGAGGCGGGCCTATGTAAGAATGGGCGGGGCCTCGGGAGCAATAGGGCCTCATCAGGCAGAGTTTGGGATGTCGATGGCGATGCACAAGATCCGTTGGTCTCCTTGGCCTCCTTTGCAAGCACCAGGGGTGGATTTGAGGCCAGCAGTGGCGGTCGCAGGGGTGGTGGCAACGGCGATGGTGGCGGTCGATCCGCCGGCATCGTCTGGAGTTGCCATGGTGGACTTGCGGGTGGTGGCCCACCAGTGAAAGTTCCGGTAGAATTTTCGAAATCTATCGGCCCTGGTGGCTTTGCCACGGGCAGAGGTGGTGGTTGTGGTGGTGGTGGCGGCGGTGGCATCAGCAGTGGCCGATCTGCCAGGGGCAGCCGGTGTGGCGATGCCGGTGGATGATTTCCCGGTAGCGGCAGCTGACCGAGGCCGTTTTATCACAAATCTCGGCACGGCGGCGGTTGGGGTGTCAATGCCGGTGACTATTTCCCCAGCAGCAGCCAACCGAGGCTGTCTTATGACAAGTTTTGGATTGGTGGCGGCAGCTGTGGCGGTTTCATCGACGGCGGCAGCGGTCGAGGAATGGTGCGATGTGACGGATGTATCGACCGTCATGTGTCCAGCTTTGGCGGTGGAGCCTTCAGCGGCAGTGGTGATGCTGTCGGCGGCAGTGGCGGCGGCGCCGGCTGGGATGGCGGTGTTGCCATCGGTGGTGGCGGTGGCTCCGACAGCGGCGGCGGAGATGCTACCAGTGGCAACGCCGTCAGCATCGTCGGCCCCGACGTTGAAATTGCCGATGCCAGACACGAGGGCTGTCAGCTGAGCTTGGGTTTTGCGCAGCTGCGAAAAGAGGCCCCCCAGGTCGGCCTTCCTGGCCTCCTCCGCCCGGAGCAGGCGACGCTGCGCCTTGACTTTAGTACGGAGCGCCACGTTCTCCCGTTCGTAGCCTGGCATGGGCGGTAAAAATCGGCATTCTGTCAGTCGCGGCAGGAATAACTGATTACGCATCAGGGCATTCTTATTCATTGTCATTGCTGCATTGCTAATGGCAGCCCCCTGGTGTCCTGTCATGCGGCCCTTGACATGCGGTTCTCGACAAAACACAAATGTGGGAAACACCCCATCGTCGTGCAGTCACAAACCCCAATGGTTTGATATGTGCGGCGTGCCATCACATTGATGTCTTGTCGGCGAAAGTGACCCTCTTCTGAAAAATGGTGAAGCTCACTACATCGGGGCTGTGAAAATGTCGGCGCCCCGTGAGCAATGTGCTGTCTGACGAGAGAGACCGGCACACTGAAGTCGCATATGAGGGCTCATCGAACTCACATAGAGTGCCCTAGAATCAAGTTGCACAGACGGGTCCATAGATTCACCCAAGTTGCTCAGACAGACGTGTAGATTCACGCAGAGGTCTGTAGTCTCAAGTACACACAGATGTATAGATTCACACAGAGGTCTGTAGACTCAAGTTGATCAGACAAACGTATAGATTCACACAGAGGTCTGTAAACTCAAGTTGCACAGAAAACGTAGAGATTCACACAGAGGTCTGTAAACTCAAGTTGCACAGACAGACGTATAGATTCACACAGAGGTCTGTAAACTCAAGTTGCACAGACAGACGTAGAGATTCACACAGAGGTCTGTAAAGTGAAGTGGGTCAGACAAACGTGTAGATTCACACAGAGGTCTGTAGACTCAACTTACACAGACAGATGTATAGATTCACACAGGTCTGTAAACTCAATTGCACAGAAAGACACACAGCTTTACAAAGGGGCCCATAGACTCAGTCACTGACAAGGTTAGACAAAGGCTGAAACACCATTTTGGGGATGAAAATCTGAACTCGACTGTGATGTTCCCCAAGGAAGCAGGAACACGTGTAATGGCGGATCGTTTATATACACATTTGTACCCGAGACTGAGACACTCAGAAACCCACAGACGCACACAGAAACCCAAAGATAAACACAGATACCTTCAGACAATTACAAAGACGTAGATACACTCAAAGAGACCCACACGTATGCACAAAGATGCACATACATGCATAGTAACTCATAGGCTTGCACAGAGACCCACAGGCAGATGAGACACACGCAGATACTCACAAACAGATAAAGAGACCCACAGAAACGCAACGAGACCCACAGATACTCACAGAGAACCATAGACACTCAGAAACGCATAGATACTCACACAGACCAACAAACGAGCACAGAAGCCAAAAAACACTCACAGACATCTACATACACACACAGAAACCCGAGGATGCCCATAGAGACACAGACACATAAAGAGGCCCAAACATTTTCAGACACCCACAGATACTCACGCAGTTCCAGACACATTGACAGAGACAAATAGACACGCATAGAGACCCGCAGATGAGCCCGAAAACTCACAGACACACGCAGAGACCAACAAACACTCATAAAGTGTGCACAGAGACACAGACACGCATAGAGACCCACAGACATGCAGGGAGAACCACACATGAACACAGAAACCCACAGACACACGACGAGACCCGCAGACACTCAGGGAAACCCAAAGACCCACACAAAGCCCAACAAAGACAAAGATCCCCCATATAGCCTTAATATACTGTAGGGGAAAGTGCTGTTAGCGAGCAACTATGAAGGCCGGAACAGTACACGACGGGGTGGGTGGCCAGCACCACGCCCGACCGCCTTTGTCTTCCCAGTGGCACAGAGCCCCACGTATGCACGCGCAGACCCATGGACGCACAACAGGGACTCGCGGGCATCCAAAGAGACTCACAGATGCCCATGGAGGCGTAGAAACACGCAGAGAACCACCGACACTCCTTAGGCACTCGCGGATACTCGCAGACACTTACAGAGACTCGCACAAGGAGCGGCTTTGCTACTCACCACTGCTCCTGCGAAGAAGGACGAGGATCAATGTCCAGGATACGGCGAAGCCCACGGTCACCGCGACCCTCGCGGCCGTCGCCCCCGTAACCTCCATGGGGCTGCCCTTAGTTGGGGGCAGCTCACACGGGCAGCTGTTGCAGTGGTTCTCAACAGCTCCTC
>NW_027423247.1:0-132769 GCF_048934315.1 Petromyzon marinus
CCCTCTCCCCCCACCCTCTCCCCCCACCCTCTCCCCCCACCCTCTCCCCCCACCCTCTCCCCCCACCCTCTCCCCCCACCCTCTCCCCCCACCCTCTCCCCCCACCCTCTCCCCCCACCCTCTCCCCCCACCCTCTCCCCCCACCCTCCCGGTGTAGTCGGCACTTTGCTACGTTCATCATTTCGGTTTTTTTTTGTTATGCTTTGCTTAATGTAACCCCCCCTTTTTAAATGAAAGACCCAAAATATACTTTTTTTTCTTTCCCCTTCCCTCTCTCTTTACCCCCCTCTCTGCCCCCCCCCTCTCTCTCTACCCCCCTCTCTGCCTCTCCTCTCTCTCTACCCCCTCTCTTCCTACTCCATTTGCCTCTCTCTCGCTCTCTCTTTTTTCTTTATAACTACGACAAGTGCTGCATCGGCACGCTGCCCTTCCCACAGTCAAACGGCCTACGACGGGTAGCTTAGATCTGCATGCAGAGCTCTCCGTCATCTGCCACCGAGCACACGGCCTCCTCCAGCGCCCACTGCTCCTTGAAGGCCGGCACGGCGTGGGTCAGCCGCGTGTAGTGGAACTCCAGCAACACCCTGATCCGACCAGAGCGTGGAAGATGCCCAGGCTGCTGGCTGGACGTTGCCCCTCCAGGGCCACCTTCCTTGCCCTGTATATGGCGAGCTTGGCGTAGCCGAAGAGCACGTTGAGCAGCCCCTGAAGATGTTGGGGTCTGTTGCCCTTCGGGTATCCAAAGAAGAGGACCGTCGGGGAGAAGTGGAGGCTGAACCTTAGGAGGATGTTTCTCAGGACCTTGAACAGCGAGTCCAGGCTCTTGCACTCCACATACTGGTGCGCCACCGTCTCCACTTTACCGCAGAACCGGCACTCCGGGGACGTGTCGGTGAAGCGCGCCAGGGAGACGTTGGTGGTGACGGTGCCGTGGGCGATGCTCCAGCTGAGGTCGCCGATGCGGTTGTACGTCGGTCTGCAGTAGAGTTACCTCCAGCGAGGCCTCTCCGGAGAGACGCAGGGCAGGGCTTTCCTCCAGGCATGGTCCTTGTGGCTCCTCAGGGTGTCCTGTTGGTGGAACCGGACCATGTAGGAGTAGAGAACCTTCCTCTTTACATTTGCGAAGGCCACCTCCGGTAGGTCTTCTAGCCGGCACAGGTTGTGATCCGCCTTCGTTTGTCGGCATTGGCGATGCAGTGGCACGACTGAGAGCTCCGGTGGAGGGGGATCGAGAGGGGCCTCTTCATCCCCAACGCCGATGGGGGGCGTTCTCCCCGCTGCCACTGAGAAGGCCCCCTTGGCTTCGGCCAGGATCCGGGCAGCCACCCGGAGCGACTGCAGCCCTGTCTTTGTGGCCACGTCTGCTGGTCCGATCCACCGGCCCCGTGTTTCAGGCTCCACCAGATCTCCCATCCTGGTGAGCCGCGCGTTGGCGAGGCGCCTCTCCATGCCAGGGGTGGTGGTGGTGGATGGCAGCTTTGTCTGTGGGTTCCTGAGGATCGGTTCGAAGACCAGATCCTCAGCCGATCACGGTTGGTTCAGCCTCCTGACGGCGAGGGAGCTCCATGTCTGCAGGACGCTTCTGTAGAAGGGTGGCAGCTGTCCCAGTGGGAGGCCCTGCAGGTCCATGTAGAATAGTTGCTTGGAGCACTGCAGACCCCCCAGCTGTTTCAGGAGGAAGGAGGCCGTGACGCTCCAGGCCGGTGCAGGGGCGGCGTGCAGGAACTTTTGCGCTGCCTGCAGTCGGAAGGTGGCCAGCTGACTCCGCACGCACACCAGCCCGTGACCGCCCTCGTCCAGTGGCAGGGCCAGGACCCCAGCCGCGACCCGATGTCCTCCACCTGACCAGAAGAAGTCGAGGACTTGCTTCTGAAGTGCGTTGACAAGGCTCATGGGGGGGTGCAGGGAGAAGAGTCGGTGCCACAGTATGGACGTCACCAGCTGGTTCTCCACCAACGTCTTTGTCCTGAAGGTGAGGAACTTGCACAGGCGACTCCAGGTGGCCAGCCGCTCCTTCACCTTCTCCTCCAGCTCGACCCAGTTCCTCTGCGGTGGTTCCTCCTCTGGTCCGAGGAACCCCCCCAGGTGGTGCAGCGATGTTGTGCTCCAATTGATGGCTTTAGCCTTCTCAGGACACTCAGTCATGTCCCACGCTCCAACCAGCAGGCCGCTGCACTTTTGCCAGTTCATTTTTGATGACGAGGCTTTCGAAAAGACCTCCTGGCACTCATGCAGCAGGGCGACATCAGCCAGGGAGCGCAGGATGAGGAGGACGTCGTCGGCGTATGCCGTCAGGACCAACTTGATGCTTGGTTCCCTCAGCACCAGGCCGCTGAGTCTCCGCCTTATGAGATTCAGGAAAGGCTCTAATTCCAGGGCATAAAGTTGGCCCGACAATGGGCATCCCTGTCTCACTCCTCGCTCGAATTTGGCCGGGGCAGTGAGGGCGCCGTTGATCTTGATCATGCACTCCGCCTTGGTGTAGAGTAGGCGGATCGTTCGGACAAAGGCATCCGAAAACCCAAGGTCTTGAGGGTTCCTCCTCTTCCTCCCCCTCCTCCGTTCCGAACACAGATGGACTCGTCCGTCTGAACAAAGCTCGTCGCTCTCTGTGGTGTTAATCCCTCATACTAACATCATGCCAATCCCCCAGTTACATGCTAATTTACTGTTGATATCTAAACTCCTCTCCCCCCTCCTCCGTTCTGAACATAGATGGACTCGTCCGTCTTAACAAAGCTCGTCTCTCTCCGTGGTGCTAATCCCTCACACCAACATCATGCTCATCCCCCAGTTACATGCTAATTTATATGTAAACTGCTTTGTCAAGGTGCTCTGTTCCTCCCACACAGCTTAAAAGACGCTGCCATGCTTGGCAGGGTTCACTCAAGCGCTGTCTTCCAGACAGTCCTGTTTCTTCACCTGAGGAAGGCTACTTGTGTTGTGGCCGAAACGTTGTGAGAATTTTATTCTGTTATTATTATTTTTATTATTTCATCTCCATTCTACGTGACTTTACCGAAAGAACCCAGAAGAACAATGAGCTATCATTATTTTGTTGTTGTTTGCAAAGTGCAGGGTCTTGAGGACTTTGTGGAAAAGTGCGGAATAAATGCAAAGTAACTCCCAAGAAGTGGTGGTGGTTGGACAAAAAGGACAATGGTGACGCCGATGGCTAAGGTCTCCTCCTGCGATGGCGAGATGTAAACTCCCTCGCATGGTATACAGGAGGTCGTGGGTTCGATCCCTATCCCGACCTTAACGCCTGTTATGTATTTGGAGTCCACGTGTTCTCTCTATCTTCCCTCTGCATTTAATCTGGCTGCTGATATACATTACCACGTGATGAGCCACTTCGTTGATCTATCATTTGTGGCCAGGTGGCTTCTGAAAAGAGCTTTATACCTGGTATTTTTTTTAAGGTGGCCATGGTGCTCACCGTGATCTACATGTTCCTCATGACGGGCACGCTGCTCGCTATGGTCGGCGACATTGTCAAGAACGGTATCCTCACACCCAGCAGCATCTTCTTCATCACTCTCGCGGGCATCCATCTCATCGCCGCGGCGCTGCACCCGCGCGAGTTCTTCTGCATCGTGCACGGATTCTTGTACCTCATCTGCATTCCCACGGGATACCTGCTGCTGCTCATCTACTCATTGGTCAACATGTACAACGTATCATGGGGCACGCGTGAGACCAAGGCGCCTACTGAGCCCTCCCCTAAGGAGGTGAGTTACTTTATGTGTTATCGTTATTGTCGTTGTTGTTTTTGTGTCGAACGTTATTTGGAGTTTCGCTCCATTCTCCTCTGTTGCTCCGTCCCGCACCTCCGATTAGCATGATTGGCTACGTACATTGCAAAAAAGTGTAACATATGCCCCCAACCCCCGCCAAGACGAAGGCAGCGATCCCCATATAGCTTTTAACCGACCGTTGGGGCAAGTGCTGTTAGCGAGTAGCACCTGTGAAGTCCGGAATGGCACATAAGAGGGTAGGTGGCCAGCACCATGCCCGGCCGCCTTTGTCTCCATTGTTGTCATGTTTACTACATCACATTTGGCTATTTTTGAGGCTTTTTGAGGGAAGGCCAAGGACTGGTCCAGATGTATGTATGTTGAACTTCTTTCACACCATGTGTAGCCAACTGTGCTAATTGGAGGTGCGAAGGAAGGAACGTTTCTAAACACAAAGAGCAGTTTTTTAAGAAATTAGTTTTCAATGTAATGATTTAAAAGTGCATAGCTCCAATTGCTTTCTCATATTGGAAGGAAGAGGGTTCCAGATGGACGCACAAGCGCACCCAAAAGCACGCGATGTGGTCACTGTCTTTGTTCAATGGTTAGCCAAAATCCACTGATGAGAGGATGACCGGAGCTTGCAAAATTATCGTTTATGTTTCTTGACAAGAACGGTGGTGGTGGCTGTGCCACTCGTGTCCATTAATCCAACACGGTGGGTATCGAGGAGGAGTCATTCACTGACTTTCCAGGAGAATGTAGTATGACAATTATGGACTCTATCTGTTCCATCTGAATAGAACGCAATGTTTCCCCCTCGCATTTGTGGGTCTATTCCATGGTGTTCTGGTTTCCCGTTGGCCAATAAAATCTTCATACATGGAGGACCGCAGAGCTTGGACAGTTATTGGCGCCAGTTCACTGAGCAGCTGAAACTGCCTTCCAGCTTGTGTGCGCTTCCCGCTGGTTTGATATCATTGAAGGACCCTGCCTTCAGCACAATGTCAATCCTCCTGTCCCAGCAGAAGAAGGAACGCAAGCATCGTTTGAATGGAACGAAATGCTGTATACTGCCACTCGAGTGGGACTGCTTCCAGTGGAGGATCAGCGTCCATCCGAAGAAATACTCGGCACTGAGTCAGGAGGATGACAGTTCAAGGTGCCACCACCTCACTGAGAGCCTGTAGCCATGCTTTTAACTTTGATCCTTACCTCTCGTGTATCGATAGTTCAACGTTTATGTCCCATATTATTGAGGGACTGTGTTATCTTGGTGTGGTTTGGGACTGTTGTTTTGCTGCCTTGCCCCAAGTTATGCATTTAGTATTGAAAAATTGGCAGTAACTGATGTACTCATGCAAGTTGCACTCATATACTTTATTTATTTTATTATCTTTCCTATACTTAGCACTGCTATCGTTTTATGTTCTAACTTTATAATCCCCTACACCTACTGGGCATCTGTGAAAATAGGTTCATAGCTCATCGGACTCCTCCTGCAGTAGAAATACAGATTATGATTATTGATTGGCTGTGTCGGGTGGAGGAGGATTTACAACGTAACATTTTACTCAAGTCAATACTGAGTCTTGTCTCAACTTATTAACTGTGATTCTAGTTGTGCTTGTATCTTAGGCGCCGTGGTGGCTAGATGTTAACTACCTCCCCTGGTATGCAGGAGGTAGTGGCTTCGATCCCAAACCTGACGATGCCTGTTGCCTATATGGAGTCTGCGTCTATTCCTTTCTCTCCCCATGTTGGTGTGGATTTTACTCCGGATCCCCTGATTTTTTCCCTCCTCATTTAGAATCATCATGTGATTAGAGTATTTGGCTGCTGTAATTTCCACGTGATAAGCCGGTCATTGAGTTATAATTTGTGATATTCAGGTCGATTCTACAAAAAAGCTTCCTAGCTCAGTGGGCCTTACATGGTAAAATAAAAATAATGGTTTAGTTTAACAGTTCATCATCATCCCTCCCAGCCGAGTGGAGTCGTGCACGGTGGAACTCGACAGAGAGATGAAGCTGCGTCCAATTGAGGCCAGACAACAGGACACTACGAGCACTCAGATGGAGCATCCAGAAGGAGCAGAGATCGAGGCGAGAGGAGAGGACATCGCGAACACTCATATGGAGCACCCAGAAGGAGCAGAGACGAGACCAGAGGACATCGTGAGCACTCAGACAGATCATCCAGAAGGAGTAGAGAGTGAGGAGAGACGACAGGGCATCGCAAGCACTCAGACGGAGCATCCTGAAGGAGCAGAGATCGAGTCGAGAGGAGAGAACATCGCAAACAGTCAGATGGAGTATCCAGAAGGAGCAGAGACGAGACCAGAGGACATTGCGAGCACTCAGACAGATCATCCAGTAGGAGTAGAGAGCGAGGAGAAACGACAGGGCATCGCGAGCACTGGGACAGAGCATCCTGAAGGAGCAGAGATCGAGTCGAGAGAAGAGGACATCGCAAACACTCAGATGGAGCATTCAGAAGGAGCAGAGGCGAGACTAGAAGACATCGCGAGCACTCAGACAGAGCATCCAGAAGAAGTAGAGAGCAAAAGTCGACCTCCAGAGCAATCAGACACAGACCTCGCCCTCCATACCAAAGGTAATATTTTCATCAAACAAAGACAAAGTCTTCTTGGTTCTTTCGTTAAAGTCACATAGAATGGAAATAAAATAATAAAAATAAAATTCTCACGACGTTTTGGCCACAACACAAGTAGGTTTCTTCAGGTGGAGGAACAGAACTCTCAGGACGACAGCGCTTCAATGAACGCTGCTAAGATTCGCAACGTCTTTTAAGCTAGGTGGGAGAAGTAAAGCGCCTTGACAAAGGAGTTTACATATCAAACAGGATAATTGAGCATTGAAATAGCGGTGTTAAAGTGTTGGATCAGCAGGGTGTTAAAGTCAGAAATTCGCATGGAACTAGGAGATTAGCATGATGTTATTGTGAGAGATTAGCATGTGACTGGTCACGGAAATAGCTATGTTAAAATCAAAGTTTACATATCAACAGGGCCATTTAGTATATGGACACTAAAGGACTGCAACTATCCAACTATCATACAATAAACCGATGTGAAAAAAAACTAAGTATAAACTACATCAATATAATAAATGTACTCAATATATTCTTCAATAAGTTGAGCTATTAACATAAAGTAACTGGGTATACACTACACTATATAATGAATACCATATAGTAAACTAATAAAAAATTAAAATATAAACTACATCAATGTTATCAATAAACTCTATATACTCTCCAAACAGCTGAGCTACTAACAATAAGTCGTTATACATTACAATGCCATATGGCGAAAAAATGGGTGGTGGTATTTTCTTTTCAACGTTAGCACCACGGAAAGCGACGAGCTTTGTTCAGACGGACGAGTCCATCTATGCTCGGAACGAAGGAGGGGGGAGAAACAGCCACGATGCGCTGCTCTGTTCTGTGTTGCGTTACAACTATGTTATAAACTAGACTACAATACATTGCAATGTTATACCTTCCAATCTAAACTACAGTGTATAATATCATATACAGCCCAATGTAAGCTCTAACATTATGCATTATATTGATATGTCCCCAACTAAACTTTTTCTACATTACACGACTATACACCGTAATATACACTGCCATAGACAAACCCACCATTAAATTATACAATGCGTTACTATACACTACCCTATACTTTAGACTGTAAAATAGACTTGTAATATTACACTATGTATTATTCTACCAACCCTACTGTATACCACACTACTGTATATTCACTATACAATTACGATACCATATATTGCCTTATGAATTATGTTAAACATTACAATGTTAAACTATTTATTATACAACATGCTATACCTTTGACCGTTGTGTGAACGGTATTTAGAGACATTGTCAGGGAATGGACTGCAGTCTGAAAGTCACCGTATAATACAATCAATTAAGAACCGAAATGGTTTATAACGTCTTTCCAATGGTTACTAAGCCAGAATCCATCTTCTCGGTTGAAATTGCCTCTGTGTTTGTATATGTGGATGGCCTCATGAACGAATGTCTCATGGTAGCCGGATGGCTTGCAGAGAACCTCCGTGTCTTGTGAGCCCACTAAATTATAACAGTGATCTGCCACGGCTGAGGTGTTCGTCCTACCGTGTTTCAAGTCTGCTTTATGTTCACGGATGCGGTCCGAGATATGTCGTTTGGTTTCTCCAATGTAGCTGCTACCACAGAGGCAACTTAGTTTGTAGACGCCCGGGTACTGTATGTCTGGAACCACATCTTTTACAGACGGAACCAGATCACGCATTTTATGTACTGTGTTGAATCGGACCTGGATCTTGTGTTTATTCAGGATTTTGGAGATCTTTTTTGTGACCCCCGCAATGTAGGGTAAGGTGATGGTTTTGAATGGCTCCTCAAGAGAATCCTTCTTCATGGCTGGAGTGATGGTTTTGCGGATTGTGTAGTCGGAGTAACCATTAGCCTTGAGAGCTTGGTGTACGTGCTAGAGTTCACTGGCAATGTGTTCCTGGTCGGAAATGCATTGGGCTCTATGGTATAGAGTCTTGATGAGGGAGTTCTTCTGGGACGGATGGTGGTGGGAATCTGGTTTTAAGTAAACATCCATATGCGTAGCTTTCCTGTAGACACAGTGGCTCATTGAACCATCAGGTCTCCTTTTAATTAGGACATCCAAATAGGGTAGCTTGCCATCTTTTTCGACTTCCATGGTAAATCTGATGGCTGGGTGTATGGAATTGATGTTAGAGCTTACATTGGGCTGTGTATACGATATTATACAATGTAGTTTAGATTGGAAGGTATAACATTGCAATGTATAGTAGTCTAGTTTATAAAATAGTTGTAACGCAACACAGGACAGAGCAGCGCATCGTGGATGTTTCTCTCCCCTCCTCCGTTCCAAGCATAGATGGACTCGTCCGTCTGAACAAAGCTCGTCGCTTTCCGTGGTGCTAACGTTGAAAAGAAAAAACCGCCACCCATTTTTTCGCCATATGGCATTGTAATGTATAACGACTTATTGTTAGTAGCTCAGCTGATTGGAGAGTATATAGAGTTTATTGATAACATTGATGTAGTTTATACTTAGTTTTTTCACATCGGTGTATTGTATGATAGGTGGGTAGTTGCAGTCGTTTAGCGTCCATATACTAAATGCCTCTGTTGATATATAAACTTCGACTTTAACATAGCTATTTCCGTGACCAGTCACATGCTAATCCCTCACATTAACATCATGCTAATCTCCCAGTTACAAGCTAATTTCTGACTTTAACATCCTGCTGATCCAACACTTTAACACCGCTATTTCAATGCTAAATTATCCTGTTTGATATGTAAACACCTTTGTCAAGGCGCTTAACTTCTCCCACCTAGCTTAAAAGACGCTGCGAATCTTTGCAGCGTTCATTGAAGCGCTGTCGTCCCGACAGTTCTGTTCCTTCACCTGAAGAAGGCTACTTGAGTTGTGGCCGAAACGTCGTGAGAATTTTATTTTATTATGTTTTATTTGTATTATTTTATTTCCATTCTACGTGACTTTACCGAAAGAACCAAGAAGATGAATCCCTGCAGTCACGAAAGCTTTAAATCGAAAATTAAATGCGAAGTCATTGCTTGTCAGTTAAAAAAGACCGAGCATCTGAAATCACGCGATGCGGTGACCATCTTTGTTTGATGAATGGATGAACGAAGTGTGGGTGATGGTTAATGCTCCTAGACGAGATTAGCAAGCTATTGTGATTCATTTGTGGCAAGCACTCTGGTGTTGGACCAGAAGACGCCAAAAGGCGTACAACTCAAAAACAGCGCACTATCAGAGTATTGAGGGCTCGGGGTGAGCATTTAACACCAGTGGAGACTAGGCTCTAAGAAAAGCCGTCTCGGGTGTGGACCAATCAAATTCAAGGACAGTGCATATTATTATCAGAGTTGTCTCTTTTGTTTGCATTTTGATTGCTTGTGTTGTGGTTATTGCAAACACGATGCCTTGAATAAAGGTGTCAGTTTTTGTGCCAGTTAAAAGAGTAAAACCTATTACTATTACAATATTAATATTATTCATCGGAGTAAGTTGTTGTTATTTGGACAATCGCACAAAGTGAACCTTCTGTCCCGTGGATGGGAATGCATAGGAGGAAGACGAGTTTTGGAAGAGCATGATCAGTGACTACCTCAAGCCTCTGGAGGAAGATGACGATCACAGGAAACGCGTGAAGCAGGAACTCTTCGAGATAAGAAACAAGGTACTGGCAACGCGTCATCGCGAGTACCGGAGATGCTTCGATAACAGAAAAATTGCGTTCCAGCGACAACGCGTTGTGCAAACAGCAGGCGTTAAGCGAGTACTTACCGTACTTGGCATGTGGTAGAAGAAGATTTAAACGGCATTGAATTACCTATGCCTTATTATTCCAACGAATTAATTGTTAATTGTTCCAATAATCCGCTAATCCTGTAAAATACATGAACAATAAAACAATAACAACAGAAGTGACCATTTGGCGTCGAGAGTGGACAGTGGGGGAGAAAAATGAACGCACAAAGAGGGGATCCATAAACAGCCCGGGGTCATCCCCCCCGCCACTCGGCCAATGCAATGTAAATCAGGCCTGGTCTGTCTGTCCCAACGTGCAGGGCACTTTCGTCTACTTCATGATCAATGCACTGTGGCTGGTGGCGACCCTGGCACTGCAGTTCGTGGGAGCCGACCTCTACATCCAGATCCCGAGCACGAAGAACGAGGGGACGGTCATCGACGTGCTGCCCCTCGCCTTCATGTTCCTCATCACCTTCTCCAGCATGCTCATTGTCCAGTTCCTGGCCATGCTGTACCACAGCTGAGGAGGAGGGGAGGGGGTCGACCCATGCGTGGCCATAGGGGGTGTGTGTGCATGCCGACTCAGTGACCAACAACAGTAACGATTATCTGAAATGGTCCTGGACTTCCCCCCTTGTGCCGTACCGGCCTTCATAGGTGCCACTCGCTGACAGCACTTGCCCCAACAGTATCTTAAGGCTATCCAGGAGATCCATGTCTTTGCCTTTATGTGAGTGTGGGCAGTGTGCTTATGACCAGCTCCGGTTTCGCAGCCGAGGTCTCACTCCGAAACAGTCGGGCAGCATTATCTTTTCATCGGCTGTGTAACACTGGGTGGAAACTACTTGGTTTGTCATTCCATGCGAAGCTCCGGATTTTATTTGACCACATTGATATCTTCCCTTCTTTATTCTTTCGAGAAGGATGTTGAGGTGTCTAAAGTAACATCTGCACCGGTTAGAAACATTCAGGTCACCCTGCCTACAATGCATCCTGGGTTTAACCAGACTGGATTGTGTCAGGAGCTCACATATTCTTAAAAGATCTAGACACACTCCCATTGGTGAGCTCCTCTCACAAGCGTGGCTGTGTTGGCTGGGTCATGTAGCCCCCATGCCCAGCCACTGCATGGCAAAGCAACTATTATTTGGCAGGATAGATCAGACTAAAGGGCACGGCATGGGCTAGGGAAAAAAAGGAATGATATGGTACAAGAGGATATATAGAGATGAGTGGACTTGCCAATAACTGGTACCAGCGGTCTCAAGATTGGCCACTCCTGAGGAGATGCTACTTGGCAGTTGGAGGCAGTCGCCCACCAGCAATAATGGAGGGCAGAGGAGCGATGCTCGCATCCATAAGCAGAGCACCGGGCAGCTAAACACAACAATTTGGCACAGTAGGGGTCACAGCTGGTGCATTGTCAGTCATCTCAGTCAGTCAACCATTGGCTCCTAGGTCTGTCCCGTTAACTCCTGACAATTTGCCACCGTGGCGCCCCGTGCCCCTCCCCCTTCCCCTCCGTGCCCCCCCCCCCCTCTGCCCCCGTTCAGGTTGTTCACGCTGCTGCACGTGCTCTCCTACGTGGAGTCGTCGTCGTCGGGCCAGCAGTCAAAGAGGGGTGCTGTTGGTCGAGACAACAAAGCATTCGTCAATGATGGAGACGACGATGACGCTCAGCAGCGCCGTCTCAGAGAGATTGTCTTACAGATCCCTGGACCCCCTCCTCACACGCCGCACGTGGGTCCCCTCCCCGCACACAGCACATGGACCCCTTCCACTCACGGCGCACCTGGACCCCCTCCTCACAAGCCGCAAGTGGCCCCCCTCCATGCACGCTGCTCGTGGACCCCCTCCTCGCACGCTGCTCGTGGACCCCCTCCTCGCACGCTGCTCGTGGACCCCCTACTCGCACACTGCACGTGAATCCCTTCCTCGCATCCTCGCACGCTGCACGTGGACCCCCTACTCGCATGTCATACGTGGACCCATGCACGTCGTGGTTTATCAATGACGGTGCAGTCAGTAAAGGTGCAGCCCTGCAAGATGCTTCCCTTGTTGGAAGAGGTGGGAGTTACCCACGCTTTACCCCACCACCGCATGCGACCTGCCGATCGACCAACTGTGCTGTATCCATTTACGCAGCTGGGTGGACAGAGGCAGCGAGATTTAAGAAGCTTGCAGCGTCGCTCCAAATGCCAGGCCTAAGGATCGACCTCTAGATCGCAAGTGTGGTGACGAGTTAATTGCAGCAGGGCAGCCTCTCATTACAATGGAATGCACTCAAAAGTCCTGCTGTACAACAACGGTGGACATCACTTGTGATATCATCGGCTAAAGTAAATGTAGGGGCTTTGAAGCTGCTCCTGGCCACGGACAGAGAAGTCGCTTCTATGTAGCAGTGGTCAGATGAACGAAACGTCCTGTTGTTGTTTGTATGTTAAATTTAATTTGCACTGCACTTAGCCAACCATGCTATCGTGGATGTAAACATCACCCACACATAGACTGTCCCGTTAACCATAGAAGTTGATCAAATCACATTATTACGCCTGATTAATTTAGAGGTCGAGCGACCCAGATGGGAAATCTTGTTTTGAGAAAGGTTTCTCTACCAAACACAGAAAACGATTCCCCATATCGCTTTAATAGACTTATGGAGCTGTTAGTGAGCACCTAATAACGGCAGGCACAGCACACAAGGTGGATGGCCAGCACCAAGTCAAACTGCATTACCGCACCATTTTATCATTTGAGGCTGAGTCGACCTAGGGGAGGCCCAGAACCGGTTTAGATAATCACCACTATTGTTGGTGGCCATGAGTGGAAGTGAAACTAGCGTCCCAAGGCTCAAATACTTGTGCAGGGCTATGAACACGAGTTTTATTTCACGTTCACTGATGGTCAGATATATATGCCAACATATATTTATAGATATTTTATAATACTCTTTGGTTCTTTCGGTAAAGTCACATAGGTATAAAATTAAATAAATCACGACGTTTCTATTGCAACACAAGCAATCATCATCAGGTGGGAAACCCAACAGCAAGAAGTTTTTTTCTACTGAAGTGGGAGAGAGATGCCATGGTAAGAGGTTTCTAGGTAAGAACGGGGGGCAGGGCAAGGGGGGGGGAAGAGGGGGTGTGTGGGCTAGGGGGAGGGGATCGTTGCGTGGACGCTAGATTGATATGTATAATGTGGTTTATTTACAGAGATGTAGAGTTACATTGAGACTGTGTGGATAAATAAAACAAGACAGAGAAGAAGCAGTCATCCATCCAGAGCACCACGTTCAGATAGTTTCCCAAAAATATTGTATTGGAGATGTGAATCCATAATTTTAATGCTAAGGCAATGTTTCGCTGCTATTTGCCGCTGAGAAGATGTTATCTCCCTCGATCGGTACACAGGAGGTCATGCTGGACCCTGGCGGTGCCTCTGTTATACTTTTGGAGTTGGCGTGTGCTCTCGCTGTGGTGGTCGGAGCTTGGGTTTTTATCCGGGTTCCTTGGTTCAGATGATTAGACTGCTGTTATAAATTCTCACGTGTGGTGATATCAGCTACTGCGATCATCAGCTATCATTACGTGTGACCAGCTCGCCTATGAACAAGAGCTAAGAGCACAGTTGAGTTTAACTGGTAAATAAAACTGTGAATTCCCTTGCACCTTCTGAGGACGGTAGTGTCTTGGTCAACAGGTCACTTACCAAACGCTTAACGATCGATCCAAACCTTTTAGGTCCACGCTTCGCTGGGCGCGTATAGTGGTTACGCACACGTAAAGCTCTGTGTTTTTCTGGTGGATGCGTTGTCGGGCTGGTCCCATGGTGTCTGAAACGTGGAACAGCACGAAGGCGTTGGTGGTGAGCGGTAAAACGTGCACTCCTCCCCCATCACCCCCAGATTAATGTAGGTTACACTCCTCTGCTTGACAATAAATCCCAAAGGTTATTTTTAGTTTATAACGTCGCGATTTATAGCTTTTGTTAAACTTGACAAGATTACGTTTTAGTCCATGGCAATGAGAATAGAGTTCGTTTGTAGGAGAACATATTTGCACGATGCTATTTAAGTAAATTAACATACAATGTGGTAACACGGCACGTACTGATTATATGCACTTTATTGCCTATTGTTTTTTACTTTGCACAAATATAGTTTACTGAACTTTTGCAAGCCGTTATCAGTCATGTATTCTCGACTGCTTGCATATAGATAGTGGCGCAGCCCTGCAATGAATCACCCCTCCAGGCGATTGAGACAGCCTGCCACCTACAGATTGCGCAACAGCGCCCCATACGACTTCCAGCCGTTTGAACTCGGTCGTTGGTGTAATTTGCATTCTTATCTGGAGTAAACCAACCTCCAAATCTACATATCGCTGGGTTCACAGTTTAGCGCGCTAATCAATACTGCACCACTCACTTTAGCATTGCCACATCCAAATAAATAAATGCGTATGCACCAACCGCTTGAAATAATGCCACATCGCATAGTCGTCGTGTCGACAATTAGAGAGGTAGCCAGGTTGCTCAAAGATCAGCGCTGGACTGGTACCATTGAGAAGCTGGGTTCAACCCCGGCTACTGAAACTAAACTTTTATTTTTATTTTACCAGGTAAAGTCCACTAAGATATATACAGCTTTTTTTTAAAATAAGCGACCTGGCCACAAATAATAGCTCAACGAAGTGGATCATTAATCACGTGTACATTTGTAGCAGCAGTCAAATACTCTTAACGCACTTTGATACCAAATATGGAGAACAATCCCAGCGACCACGAAGAGAAAGAGGCATGCAATCTCCAAACAGGCATAGCATACAACAGGCATAGCAGGCGAGGTAGTTAACATCTCCTAGTCACCGTGGCACCCTGCCTGTGACTGGCAGGGCTCTCCCGGTATAGTTAGCTGATGGCCTCAGCCCGGTCACCAACGATTCAAAGACGGATTGTAAAAAAACAAATTAATTGGTATTGGTTCCCACGTGACCACTTGATTTGATTTGCTCTGACGGATGGTGGAGAGTATATCTGAATATTGCCTTTATACTCAAACCATCTAACCCAAAGTAAACAGACAGTCCTCGACTTGCGAGTGTCCGACTTACGAACGCCCACTTCCATGAAATATATAAAAAAATAAAAATATTGATTTAAAATGCGAACTTGCAATTGCAAACTGAACTGCCGGCTTACGAACCGTTCGAATTTCGAACAGGTCTCAGGAACGAACTAGGTTCGTAACCCGAATACTGCCCAGAAATAACTTCTGCTCAATAGGTTTGTGGTCATATATAGTTACTAATTATTGTTAACATGGGGATAGTACATTTGTGTGATGTAGGTGCTGGATGTGGTCATAGCTGGGATCCTATCCTTTTCTATATTTATAGAGCACCTTTGGTCAAGGCACGCTTTCCAACATTTAAAAGCTGTAACAAAAACAAAGTGATTTATATGGCAAGGGCAGTGCAAGGGCCGAGGAATGAGTGTCCCGAACAGAGGACATGTGGCTTCATGCAAGAGATATAGGGAAGGAACGGAACAAAATGGAACGGTAAAAAGGGAAGAGGAAGGGGATGGGCTATTAAAAAGAGGTGAGGCCTTCAGAGAGGAATGGAAGAAGGTTATGGAGGTGGCCTGCTTCATGTTCAAGTATCTCTCTATTTACAAAGTTCGATTTTACGATATTTCACGTTCATGCAATTGACAAATTACGTGTTCTAATGCTGTACTGTGCTGTGTGATTGTCAGGAGGCCCCCATGGTGTCAGCCAGCACTGGTCTCAAACCCTCGGTACCCACTATATCTGTTTACCTGCTATGAAGTAGGAGCATTGCTCGAAACGTCGACAATTATATACATGTCCTTTCAATGCATTGTTGTTAACGAGTGTGTTGTAGAGGAGGTTAATTGACCATACTTCACCACGCTGACCAAACCGGGTTGGTGGAGGTAGGTGAACATTGTATAAACGTGGAGAGGAAGCAAAGTACGGTACAATATTTGAATTCATACGCACACAGTGGGGAGCACAGGCGTTGCCTCTGCCAGTGATCTCAGTCAACCCACCGCTCCTGGGTCTGTCCCGTGAACTCCTCCTGCACCCAGCTGGCACAGCAGTCAACCCATAGCACCTGGGCCTGTCCTGGGACTCCTACCAGTAGCAAGCCTCCCACACTGCAAGTCGACTCAAAGTGCACTTAGCCTGTGACAAGCGCCGTGGTGCCGTCACCACCACTTAATGGCGGATGGCGGCTGTTGTTAATGCACGGTGGAACAGAGTTCAGCTTCCAATGAGTAGGATGGTACGGTGTATGTGTGTATAAAGCAGCAGCACTGGAGAGACAAAGGTGGCCGGGTGTGGTGGTACCGGGTTTTATCGGTACTTCTTGCTAACAGCACTTGTCCCAACAGCCTCATAGAGGCTATACATGAGTCTTTGTCTTTGCAGTGGTTTGTGCACTGCGCCACGGTCTCTGTGACCTTTATTGCACTGAGGTCCAGGTCGTTATAGGTCCAGCCTTGACGAACGCCTTTCAACGTATTGCATGCTTCTCCAAATTATAAGACGAATCCAAAAACATACATATTTGGCCTCACACAAGACAAACATCGCCCGTATAGCCTGAACAGACTGTTGGGGAAAGTGCTGTAAGCGAGCACCAATGAAGGCTGACACAGCACACGAGGGTTGGGTGGCCAGAACCACGCCCGGACGCCTTTATCTCTACAGTGGCCATGTTAACACATTACACCGTACCGGGTAATAATGTGAGGCTGAGTCGAAGTTAGGGGAGGCCGTGAGCAGGAATCGAACTCGGGTCACCAAGTTCGTAGCGCCGAGCGCTGCTCTTCACAATAACAAAAAGTCGCCATTCGCCACTAAGTGGTGGTGACGTTACCATGACACTTGTGCCGGGCGATGTGCACTTTGAGGCCACGTGAATTGTCGAAGACCCTCTAACAGTAGGTCACAGGACAGACCCAGGTGCCATGGGTTGACTGAGATGACTGGCAGATGCACCACCTGTGCCTCCTATTGTGCCAACTTCCTGTATTTTTTTCGACCCGGTTATCCGCTCATTGTTGTGAGCGTCGCTCCTCTGCCCTCCGCTGTTGTTGGAGGACGATTACCTCAAACTTCCCAATAGCGTTTTCTAGGTGCACGTATCCTGGCACTGCACAGTAGCATCCTTAACGAGCCTCCTCGCTCACTCTACACGAAGCTGCGGGTCGTGCTCTTACATGTGGACGTCTCCTGGATTATAACTTTTGCTTTAAAATGCACAAGCTAAATGTGCGTCTCAGAATCGGTAGACCGCGGTAGAATGGAGAAGGATGTTGGAGTGGTGGTGCCGCGCCTGGCACATTAAAATAACAACCCGCCGAGCCGAGTTAGATAGCAAGACACGGCTAACATCTGCAGTGGCGAAGTGATGACACCTTGGATGAAGGTGAATCATTCCAAAAGCACGATTAATGATGATCCATACCTCGAGATTCCTGGCTGGCTGCTGGCTGGGCGCCTCTCCACTCCAACCACAATTACTCCACTGTTAGTGGCTGATGTAGGCCGTTGCTACAGAAACTATCTGGATAACATAACTGGCTATGCGGGATTATTTGTCGAACAAATGAAATTAAACGGCTTAAACGGAAGTCCGGCAGACGTCTAATAATAGTAATAATTATAATCATTATTAATTGGCATAGATAGCGACACCGAAAAGATGGAAATAACGAATAGAGAAGACTGACCACGGCTCATTTAAAATCGCTCTAACTTTTAAATGTGCTCCTATCAACGTAATTATTTTGCCAAGATGCTTATTTCCTAGATGTGCGTGTATGTATATATATAACCTCAGTCTTTGCGTTTTATTATCAGAATCAGAATCTTTAGTTATCCTGGAGAAATATGATAAGCTATGAAGATATTTTTCAGAGATGTCCAGTAGGGATGGGTCAGAAACTTAAACGATTGGAGTAAGCAAATCACTCAAGATAAATGTATCAATAAATGAAAAACTAAAAAAAGCTATTTAATTTACCAGGTAAGGCCCACTGACTTATTAGCTATTTTCAGAATAGACTTGGCCACAAATGATAGCTCCACAAAGTGGCTTATTGTGTGGACATTGTATTGCAGGCAGACACTACACGCACATTGTTGATTCTGAATGAGGAGGGAAAAACCAGAGGACCCGAAAAAAAATGCACGCGACCACGGGGCGAGAGAGTGAGACATAAACTCAAAATATACTGAAGGTCACGGGACAGACCCAGGGGCCATGGGCTGACTGAATTAGATGACTGGCAGATGTACCACCTGTGCCCCCTACTGTCAACTTAACGCATTACATCCGCCCGGCGCTCCGCTCGATGGAGTCGGGATCTAACCCACGAACCTCGTGCAGATTACTGTTCGTGCTCCGAGCGCAGGAGGACTAAGAGACGAGTCCGAACACGGACAGCTGTCGTTTGCTTGCGTGGCTGAGCTTCGTGACCTGCGAGACGAATCCACAGCCTGCCGCGTGTGCGGTGATTCATAGGCGATTCGTCATCCCACTTGCCAGGCCGTCAGCGCTCCGCAGGGCTGAGGGACCCGCGGGGAGAACGGGATGATGGGGAAATATGGAACCGATTAATTTGTTTTTGTTGCTTTCTTATTTATCCATACGAGTCGCACTGAACCGTGGGGCATTTTTAGCTGCGAAGCAACTGTGTACCGCATAGTAAAGTTTTTTTTTTATTATTTCGCGTAAATATAAATGTGTCGTTAACCCACCACCACCCGACACAGCTAATCAGCAAGGTTTGTCACCTAAACAAAACGTGCCAATTACTATGGGCAGCCACCCCGCTAAGGCGGTCACAGTAGGACGATTGGGATCGGTAAGAGCAGTGTTCTTCATTTCAAGGCCCACGGGCCAATGGCGGCCCCAGGTGGCCTTCAGTGTGACCCCTGACAGCACATGGATATGAAAACACCCCTTGCAGGTGAGGCGGTGTGGCGGCTCTCAGACTGATGTCAACATCGGCTGAAGTAGCCTCCCTCTGAAAATGAGTGAAGAACACTGTTTTTGGATCAGGAGGAGGTGGTGGCAGAACCTTCGAGAAACCTTTGAGAAGGGACATGGACCACGGGGGCCCTGGGTGACTGTGCAACTCGCCCTCTCACCTATACTCACCGTTGTCCTTCACCAACGTGGTTAGGAATGGTCAAAGTCCAACACGCTCCCCACATACCCCCGACCGCGATTGCGGAATTAAACAACGATGAGGCAATTAAGGATTGCCCCTTGCTGTGGCTGAACGCTATCGCGGGATGAATGTCAAGGCAGGTGCGCGGACTTCATCCCAATCGATACACTTTGTGAGCTTTGCAATTGCAGGGATAATCAAATCACGTTCCTCTAATCACCTCGATAAGGCTTCTCACCGAGCCAGGTTGTTTATAAGTCAACATCCCCTTATCCATTCACGTTCACGTGAGACGAATTGAGTTCACATTCTACTGGGGGTATGTGCGTGCGCATGTCTGTATGCATTTGGAGCCGCGGAACAGTGAACACGAGATCGATTTCCGCTCACCTCCAATATCGGGTGACGAATATCTGAACCCGTACTGGGCCTCCCCTATGTCGACTCGGACTAAAACGAGTATCGGGTGCGGTGTGTAAAACATCAGCACTGGTGAGACAAAGGCGGCCGGATGTGGTGTTGCTCGTGCCAGCCTTCACCCATACAACCTTCAACAGTCTGTTGAAGCTTGTATGGGAGAACGTTGTCTTGCGTGTGTCTCTCTCTCTGTCTCCCGCCATATTGTGTGTCTCTCGCGTTATGCTCTCACAATCTGCCTTTAACTTCTCATCAATTCACTGCCGTTCACCAATTTCTGCACGAGTGCCTATCACATCAAAATCCGAATATTTATGTATATTGCAGGAGGAATCCGATGAGCTATGAAGCTCTTTTTCACAGATGTCCATTAGGGGTAGGTCAAAGCGTTACATCAACAAACAATACAAAACACGATAGGAGTGCAAAGCATAGGAAAGGTAAACAAATCACTACAAAAAATTGCACTCCTATCGTGAAAGGAAAATAAACAATATTTAATTTACCAGGTAAAGCCCATTGAAGTATTAGCTTCTTTTTTCAGAAGCAACCTGGCCACAAATGATAGCTTCACGAAGTTGGCTTATCATGTGGAAATGAAAAGCAGCCAAATGTATAGCAGCCAAATTATCTTAATAATCTAAACGCATGTTTAAATATCCATCCCCATGCGCTTCTGCCACCGTCTGAAACGTTTTTCCTTCCGATATTATGAAGCCACTGAAGCTATGCACTTTTAAATCATAAATTAGATTAAAATCGAATTTCTTTAGAACGGCTTTTTTTCCTTTGCCAGTACCAAAATATGAGAATAGGTTTTCCCCTTTATCTGGCAACAAAACAAGTGTTAAGATTTTGATTTAAAGCTTTCGTGACTGCAGGGATTAATATTCTTGGTTCTTTCGGTAAAGTCACGTAGAAGGGAAACAATAAAAGAATAAAAATATAAAACAATCATCATGATGATAATTGCTTGTGTTACAGTCGAAACGTCTTGAGAATTTTATTGTTTTATATTTTTATAATTTGATTGTTTCCCTTCTATGTGACTTTACCGAAAGAACCAAGAATATGAATCCCTGCAGTCACGAAAGCTTTAAATCAAAAAGAATATAGGTGTTAAGATGTTAAAACACCAAAGTGAAACCTTTAGCAAGGAATCTTGTCTGCATTAACACTGTTTGAGACTAGGCTCCAAAGAAAGCTGTCTCTGGTGTGGACCAACCAGTTTCAAAGACAATGCATATAATATATTCTTGGTTCTTTCGGTAGTTTGTTGTCCTTCCCCCGCACCTCCGATTAGCACGGTTGGCTACGTACGGTGCCAAAGAAGATCAACAAACACCTAATTATGTTGTATATTTCCCAATATTTTTAAGTCTTGCTGTTAAAATCTATCTTTTTAAAGGGCTGCCCTTGTCAGCATCGCCTATGATCGTTGTATTTCACCTGCTCTGAATAAAGATGCCATCTGTGAATGTTTCACGTGAGCCGAGTCACAATTCCCACTCTGTGTTTATTATGTTTCACAGAGATGGCCTTGAGGCAGGGAAACACCATTTCCTTTTACATTGCTAGATACATCACCCCAAAGGAGTCCCGGCGGCGATGCTGCTATCGGGCGCACAGTCACAGAGTGGGAACTCCTCAGCAGGCGATGAGTCACGAGGAGCATCTTGATGAGCACGACCCTTGCTCTGCAGAGGGACGGTCTTCTTGCTGAAATAGCCTCACGCAGTGGGTTCGTGATGTTGATGGATACCGGTCTGCCCTGCAATAAACATTACCACGATGACTGTGTCCATATGTAACATCGTACATATGAGAGAGAACCGGGTGGTGGCGGCTTCGCACGTCCCCGGTAATCCAGCACTATAGAGGCAGCAGGGAGGGTTGGTGGATTACCCACAGATGATGTCGTGAAACTCCCTTCCCGTGGGCTTCGAGGAAGTGCCTTACCCTGGCTCGTCAGGAGAGGGCGATACATCAAGTGGACTAATCGCCATCTGTTTCAATCTGAACCGGGATTGAACGTTGCCTCGTGCAACACGTGGGTTTTCACCAGGTTATTGGGTTTGCTCCCACTTGCGTATAATGATAAACACAGCTGATCATTTATTGGCTATGAACAACTTAAAATAAAAACTCAATGTAGCATCAGCAAGCCCCTCCTTAAAATGAGTCTTTCCACTCAATGTGGCTTTCCTGGATATAAGTAAATATTGATTACGAGGAAATTTAAAGTGGATTAACTGCTAATTCCTGTGGATTACGAGCTAATTGTAGATGAGTATTATTAGTAGTGTAATGCTTTGTGCTGACTGTTATTAAACCACTGTTGTCTGCACTCCTTCAATGGAGGAGGAATAACACTACACAAATTCTCTCCTGCAGTCCTCTCGTGGCTAGCAGACCTTGACATTGGCATCCAGTTCCTGAGCTCCCGAGCCGATTGCTGCCATATGCAAGAGTAGACGAGAATCAGATTCGCGTGATGACTCATCACCTGTTCTGGTTGCCTCGCTGTGCCCTGTGCACCCGATAGGAGCATTGTCGGGACTAATCTAACTGACTCACTATTTTTTTATTTTACCTGGTAAGTCCCATTAAGCTGTACAGCTCTTTTTATAAATGAGCTGACCACAAATTATAGCACAATGAAGTAACTTATCACGTGCGAATTTATAGCAGCCAAATACTCTAAAGGCATATTGATTCTAAATGTGGAGGGAAAAATTGGAGGACCCGGAGAAAAATCTACTCGACCACAGGGAGAAAGACATGCAAACTCCAAATATGCAGCAGGCGTCACAGTCGGGATCAACCCACGGTCTTCTGTATACCAATCGAGGGAGTTAACATCTTGTCACCGTGGCCCCCCTCAGGTAAATCTCAGTTTCTCGCATTACGAGGAGGCACGACGATTTCACGGCCTCGACGGTATTTTTTTCATATAAATACATTTTGTGGTGAAATTAGTTCAGAATCAGAATCTTTATTTATCCTGGAGAAATCCGATGAGCTCTCAAGCTCTTTTTCAAAGGTGTCCCAAAGGGGCCAGTCAAAAAGTTACAACAATGCAAAAACACGAATAGGAGTGCAAAGTAGAGGAAAGGTAAGCAAAGCACCAAGAATGAATATATAACATAGATAAAGTATACAAGTTCATATTTCAAAAGTATATAAATTTCCAAGCTCGGTTTAAACAACAGCAAGAAAAGTGCCAGACGTTGCACATTAAAATTTAACTTTACATTGTAAGAAGAAAAAGACCACGCGCCTTGACAAAGGAATTAGCATATAATTTAGCATTGAAATGGCTCATTGAAATAGCTAAGTTAAAGTATACACATCCGCAGAGGTACCCCTTGACAAAGGAATTAGGCTGGAGTGGAAGAAGCCACGCTTAGATCACGACCTTTAAGCTGTGTGAGAAGAAAAAGGACAAGTGCCTTGACAAAGGAATTACCATATAATTTAGCATTGAAATGGCTCATTGAAATAGCTAAGTTAAAGTATACACATCCGCAGAGGTACCCTTTGACAAAGGAATTAGCATCGAATTTAGCATTGAAATAGCTGAGTGATTAGCTTGTAACTGCTCGCAGAAATAGCTATGTTAAATTTAGAGCATATACGTTCACCGAGGCACCTAGTACTCATCAAACAGGAGAATTTAGCGAAACACAACCACGCTCAGACATCGGACCTGTGTGCGAGCAAACAAGGTGTTCTGACAAAGAAATTAGCATAAAAAGCAAGCATTTGATTGGCGGATTTTAGGAAAGAGGTGGTGTACGTGCCGGTGGACTCGCAGTTTGGCGCGGGGGGGGGGGGGGGAGTTTACCTATTGATGGTGTGAAAAGGGGGATTTTATAAGAGCTGCGAAAGTTTGGGGTACCACTACTTGAAAACTATACTGTACCATTGAAATTAGTTTAATGTTTAGTTCGATTTAGAACATCTTTCCAATGGTTGCTTAATTTGAAACCATCCTCTCGGTTGAAATTGTGTCTGTGTTTGTAGATCTGAATTGCTTCATGAACAAATCTCTGATAAAAGCCCGTGGGTTTGCAAAGAACCTTGGTATCGGAGAAAATTATATCGTGATCCCCCACAGCGTTGTAACAGTGATCAGCCACGGCAGAATAATTCTTTTGCCGTGTTTCAAATATGATTTGTGCTCGCGAATTCGGTCAGAGACATGTCGCTTTGTCTCACCGATGTAGCAATCACCGCAGGTACAACTCAATTTGTAAACCCCGGGGTACTGTAAATCAGGAATGACATCCTTCACAGATGGGATCAGATCACGAATTTTGTGTACTGTATTGAACCGGACCTGGATCTTGTGTTTGTTTAGAATTTTGGAAATATTTTTAGTAACACCTGCTATATATGGAAGTGTGATGGTTTTCACCGGAGTATCAAGTGGTTGTTTCTGTATGGAGGGAGAGACAGCTTGGCGGATGGTACGGTCAGAGTAACCATTCCTTTTGAGGGCCAGGTGTATATGTTTTAATTCACTGGTCAGGTGGTGTTGGTCCGAAATGCAATGAGCCCTATGGTATAAGGTTTTGATGAGATAATTATTTTGGGCTGGGTGGTGGTGGGAATCAGGTTTCAAGTAGGAATCTGTGTGGGTGGGTTTCCTGTAGACAGAATGCCCCAATGAGCCATCAGATCTCATCTCAAACAGAACATCTAAGAATGGTAGCTTGCCATCTTTCTCCAGTTCCATGGTGAATTTGATGGCGGGATGTCTGGAACTGATGTGGTGTAGGAAAAGGTTCAGAGCTGGGAGGCCATGTGGCCAAATGACGAAAGTGTCATCCACATATCTCTTTCACAGGGAAGGTCTGAGGGTGGAAGTCTGGATAGCGTCTGATTCAAATTTCGACTCAGCCTCAAATGAGTACCTGGTGCGATGTGTAAACATCGCTACTCGGGAGAGACAAAGGCGGCCGGGGGTGGTGCTGGCCACCCAACCCCACGTGCCGTGCTGGCCTTCATAGGCGGTGCTCCGTAACAGCACTTGCCCCAACGGTCTGTTAAGCCTACGCGGGGGATCTTTTATTTGTTGTACCGCATGAATGTTGCGCCCCACGTGCCTGGAGCGAGCGAGCTTCCTGAGGAACTGGGCAGGCGAAACGTCGCGCATTGGCACGATGCGCCACGCGTTTTCCAACCCGAGAGCTCATCAGATAGTCGTGCAGCTACCAAACACACCGATTGCATGCCAGGCTAGGTGTTCCCTCGACTTAAACATCTTACAATCCAGTCTCACATCGCCTTGATGCAAGAAGACATCTAAAGTGGGCCCTGGTCTTTCATAAAACCCGTATTGGCAAATCTGTGTTGCACTTAGCTAATTCATTAACCCAAGAAACATAAGACGTGCATCAAATTTCCATTTAACTCTTCCTCAAACAAAAATATGAATAGGTGACCAAGCCTTTGACGTTGCAGACTATAACTGTTGTACATTTAACTAATTTTGCATAGTACGGAACCAAACGTTATAATCGGAGTTGCTGGACACAAAAGAAATTGCAGATGTGATTTGTATCCTTGATCCTTGCCCCTCATGCATCGATAGTTCAATGTTCATGTGCAGTGTGTTGTTGTTTTGGTGAAGTCTGGGACTATTCTTCTTTGGTTCTTTCGGTAAAGTCACGTAGAATGAGAATAAAATAATAAATTGATAAAAAAGATGGCAAACTACCCTTTCTGGATGTCTTAATTAAAAGGAGACATGATGGTTCAATGAGCCACTCTGTCTACAGGAAAGCTACCCATACAGATGCTTACTTGAAACCGGATTCCCACCACCATCCATCCCAGAAGAACTGCCTCATCAAGACTCTATACCATAGAGCCCAATGCATTTCCGACCAGGAACACATTACCAGTGAACTCAAGCACGTACACCAGGCTCTCAGGGCTAATGGCTACTCCGACTACACAATCCGCAAAGCCATCACTCCAGTCATGAAGAAGGATCCTCTTGTGGAGCCACTCAAAACCATCACCTTACCCTACATTGCAGGGGTCACTAAAAAGATCTCCAAAATCCTGAATAAACACAAGATCCAGGTCCGATTCAACACAGTACACAAAATCCGTGATTTAGTTCCATCTGTAAAAGATGCTCTTCCAGACATACAGTACCCGGGCGTTTACAAACTAAAGTGCCTCTGTGGTAGTAGCTACATTGGAGAAACCAAAAGACATATCTCGGACCGCATCCGCGAACATAAAGCAGACTTGAAACACGGTAAGACGAACTCCTCTGCCGTGGCAGATCACTGTTACAATTCAGTGGGCTCACATGACATTGACTTCTCCAAGACGGAGGTTCTTTGCAAACCAACTGGCTACCATGAGAGATTCGTTCATGAGGCCATTCACATATACAAGCACAGAGACAATTTCAACCGAGAAGATGGATTCAGGCTTAGTAACCACTGGAAAGATGTGTTAAATCATTTCTGTTCTTAATTAATTGTAATTTTACGATGACCTTCAGACCGCAGCTCTTTCGCCAGCATTGCCTCTTAATACCTCTCACACCACGGTTAATGGTATGGTTTACAACATGGAGTATACTAGGGCTTCGCAGCTGTCTCTCCCCCTCCTCTGTTCCGACCATGGACGAACTCGTCCGTCTGAACGGGGCCCGTAGCTATCCGTGGTACGGAAATTTGAGGGCTCTTTGTTCCTCTCACACAGCTTAAAAGCCGTGATCTGAACGTGGCTCTCTCACTCCAGCGCTGTCCTACCAGACAGTCTCGCTCCCTTCACCTGATGAAGGCCGCTTGTGTTGTGGCCGAAACGTCGTGAGAATATTATTGTGTTATTTTATTTTATCAATTTATTATTTTATTCTCATTCTACGTGACTTTACCGAAAGAACCAAAGAAGATGAATCATTGCAGTCACGAAAGCTTTAAATCGAAAAATAAAATAACACAATAATATTCTCACGACGTTTCGGCCACAACACATCGGCCTTCTGATGAGAATATTATTGTGTCATTTTATTTTATCAATTTATTATTTTATTCTCATTCTACGTGACTTTACCGAAAGAACCAAAGAAGATGAATCATTGCAGTCATGAAAGCTTTAAATCGAAATCTGGGACTATTGTTTTTTGTTTTGCTGCCTTGCCCCAAGAATGCATTCAGTGTTGCAAATTTGGACTTCATAATTTGTTTGGTTATGTATTTATGTTTTGTGACTTTCTTACCTTTTCTCTATTTTGCACGATTTTCCTTAAGACCAAAACAGGTGAATTTATACACAATGCTTGCTGCCGCCTGATGATGCTAGTTCTGAGCGTTGCTCCTCCAACCTCTGCTGTTGTTAGAGGGTGACGGCCTCCAACTGCCCAATAGACTCACAGTGCACCTACCCTGGCACTGCCCAGTAGCGTCCTTCACGAGCCTGCTCCTCTGCCTCCTCTACAGAGGCCGACCTATGCTGTGTAGCAAACAAAGACAAAGATCCCCGCTGAAGCCTTAACAGCACCATTCCCAGCCGCCTTTGTCTCCTCAGTGGCGAAGCTTACTACAAACTGCACTAGGTACTCATTTAAGGCTAAGTCGACCAAGGGGAGGCCCGGGACCGGTTCAGATAACCATCGCAGGTGTTGACCGTGAACGGGAATCGAACCTGGATTGCCGGGTTTGTATCACAGCACGTTAACCATAGCACTACCGCAACCTGAAATGTGTAGCACCGTAGGCTGTAATGTATGAATTGTTTATCCTGACGCAAACATGAGGATATAATCTGTTAGCGGAGATTAGAGTATGTAGTCTTCCATATTCAACGCGCCCCTGTGTTACAACTTGCCCAATAATCTAACGGAGATAGACCCCACATCGAAGTTCTGTGTGGAAGCCACTGTCCCCGCAATATCCCCATGCACCCGCGCAATGCAATAATCCACGAGCTTACATTCCAACGTTCAAAGTCCACTCTATTTGTCCTCCACGGGGATTTCTAGATTTTCTCAACTCATCCCCCATTTCAAGACGAGAGTCTGTGTAATATCGGCAGTTCACCAACACTGATTCAAGGGAGCCCGATGCTGCTGACGAGGCACCATACGTCGTAAGCGGTCAAGACGTTTTGGTGTCTTCATTTATTAAGGAGCATAAACCATGGCTTAAAGCTTTCGTGACTGCAGGAATCCATACTTTTTGGTTATTTCGGTAAAAGTTACGTAGGTATGGCCCGCTGGTTCTTCAGTTCCATTGCTGGATTATTTTTTTCTGTCTGAGAATGACCGATTGTGTTGCAATCGAAACGTCGTGATATATAATTTTTATTTTTTTATTTTTATACCTACGTTCCTTTTCGAAAGAACCAAAGAGTATCTTTTGGTAAAGTCACGCAGAACAAAATTATAAAACAAAAAACTATGACGTTTCGATCGCAACATAAGCAATCGTCATCAGGAGGAAAAAGGAGGGGGAAAGCTGCTGAGGCAGACTTTTTATAGGTTTGAAATGGGTGTAGCCCAAGGGTCACAAACAAAGTGGGCGGGGCTAGTGATGTTAAATGAGAAATTTGCATGTTAATGTAAGATGGGAGGGCGACTTCCACGCCGAGCGCACAGAGGTGGCTATTGTAATGTGAGAGATTAGCATGTTAATGTAAGATTGCAAAGCCGCCGCGATGTCGAGGACGTGAGTGATGGTGGCTGTGTTAGTGTGAGACATTTAACCTATTAATGTAAAATCAGAAAGTCGAAAATAACAACTAACATCGGAAGCTAGGATGGAAACATCACAGCCAGTTATGACTTGAACTGGTTAATAACGTCCTTCAAATGATTGCTCAGTTTGTACCCATATTCTCGGTTGAAATTGTGTCTGTGTCTATATATCTGGATGGCTTCATGAACGAATCTTTGGTGATAGCCGGTGGGTTTGCAAAGTACTTTCGTTTTGGATAAATCAATTTCGTGTGAGCTCATCGCATTTAAACAGTGATCAGCCACAGCCGAGGTATTGGTCCTACCATGTTTCAGATCTGCCTTATGTTCCCGAACACGGTCCGAGACATGTCGCTTAGTTTTCCCAATGTAACTACTGCCACAGACACAGCTTAGTTTGTAGACGCCGGGGTATTGCATGTCAGAGATCACATCCTTCGCAGATTATGAATGATTTTGGAAATATTTTTGGTGACCCCTGCTATGTATGGCAAGGTGACGGTATTGATTGGGTCCTCAGATGGTTCTTTCTCAGCGGTTGGGGTGATAGCTTTAAGCATTGTGTAGTCTGAATATCCATTCATCTTGAGAGCTTGGTGTACGTGTTCCAGTTCACTGGCTAGGAGATGATGGTCGGAAATACATCGAGCTCTATGGTGTAGAGTTTTGATGAGGGAATTCTTCTGGGATGGATGGTGGTGGGAGTCAGGTTTTAGGTAGGCATTCATATGGGTGGCTTTCCTGTAGACAGTGTCCCATTGAGCCATCTGGTCTCTTTTCGATTAAAACATCCAAGAATGGTAACTTGCCATCCTTTTCCACCTCCATGGTGAATTTGATGGCTGGGTGTATGGAATTGGTTGAGGAACTGGTTCAGAGCTGGTCGGTCACATGGCCAGATGACGAACGTGTCATCTGCGTACCTCTTCCACAAGGACGGACATACAGTGCATGCCTGTATGGCATCTGTCACAAATTTTTCCGTGAAAACATCAGCTACAACAAAGTTAGAGGTTGACACGATTGTTATCATTCAGAGTAACAGTCCAATTTCCGACAGCCTAAAATCGGTTCTAGCCAAAGGGTTGAATTTTGCAGTCACCCCTAAACACATCCCAGTTGATGATATAATTGCCCAGGTCTAAGGAGACCTTAAGGGTTTGGGACATATTACTGCAGACGTGGCAAGATCGGAAATCGCTGCAATCCTTAAAAACGCTAAGTCACCTACTAGCAACATCGGTAAGGATGAGCACTTTGAGCTTTCTCAATTCAAAAAGATAGAGCACATCGTCATTCTCTCAGCTGGACCTCGGGGCTGTTGCTGGAAGTGGGATCCCCATCGTGCTTCTCAAGTACATCGTCGTCACCATCTCGTCGTCATCACCATCTCCTCGTCGTCGTCTCCATCTTCACCATCATGGGACGCGGCTAGTCAGACAGCCTACCAACAGTTCTAACTGAGTAGTGGTTGCTGACAATAGACAGACTTAATAATAATAGTGTTCACCCACGTCAGGTGTGTGTCATCCTGAAGGTCCTTTTGAAATAAAATAAGTGCCTCAAAGTCTTACTGTCTCCGAGTTGAGTCACTACATTTGGTGCTAGAAACGGAAAGAAAAAAAATATTGATATTGAAAGCAGCGACGTGGAAGAACCCACGTGTAGTGTCCTCAGAGGACGATGATAACAGAAACGTTATCCCCTTAACAGCCCCGGAATCCGGGAACCCGGCCATGTGTCCTGAGGCAGCGGCCGACGAGGGATCACGCGAACTCACCGGGTGCCTCGGACAACTGTTCTCCTCTGCTGCACAGCTGATCATCCAAATTGGGCTGGCTGCACCCGCCGGAGGATCCGCAGCGCAGGGGCTGCAGGCGGATGGGTCGCCTTCCACCGCCGCGCCCACGCGGGAACCAGTGGTTGTTTCACCCGCGCACGCGGGTGGCCACCAGCAGCCAGAGCTATACCCCTACATCACCCCTCCCCCATGAAAAAAAAAAAAACAGCTGTCTCGGCTAACATAATTACTTTAACAGGGGTTAGCGGACATCAGCAACAAGACCCCGTAATTATTTAACCAGAACCGTGAGGGAAGTGCAACAATTCATGACGTCCGCAGGCACGCCGCAGTCACGAGCATTAGGGTGGATCCCAGATCAACCGGAAGCTGCAGTCTGGCTTGCGGTGGTGGCCACCAGCCGGATGACGTCGGAACACAATTGTCATGATGGGAAGGGAGCTGTTCAGCGCAAACGAAGCACTCTTGGAGCGAGTCCTCGACGCCAGTCCCCCACCACGAGCAGGAACTTGCGCGCTGGGAACCACCGGAACATCACAAATGGCCTAAAGGGTGCGGCTCCTCCCTGGGAGAAGAAGATGGCAACTGGGCTTCCATGCACGGTCCTTCACACGGAAGCGCTGCCGGGGGATCCCTGGACTTCAGCTTCTGGGCTCAGTCGCCCCGACTCGTCGGACACATCCGACGCCCGCCGCTCTGGAGATGGAGATGAACTATCTAATAGGGTGGAACATAGGGTTTTAACCGTGACGGGTGCACAAAATAGCGATGGCGACCGACCTGTATATACACAAACTGCGGCCTCTTGACCTTGATCACCTCAACAGGGCCCTGCAACGGCCAGTATAATTTAGGGGACATACCCAGGGACACCTGGGGACAATGCAACGACGCCTTGTCCCCAGTTGTCCATGGGGCCCCGGACTCCCGTTGCCCCACGAACTTCTCATTTGCATGCTGCCGTTTGGCCGAATTTTCCTGAGACGCCTCCCGCGCCTCCTTCAAACGCCTAAGCATGACCTGCATGGGCATGGGCATGACGGCCCTCTTTTTACCCAAGTCCATGCCCAACTGTGCTTCCATGGGGGGATCACTCTCCCTCCTGTACATGATATTAAACGGGGAGAATCCTGTTAAAGCATGATGGGCCAATCTATATGCAGCCAGGACACCGGGGATGTGCAAATTCCAGTCCAACTGCACCTCATTAACTCTTTGGCACAACATGGACATAAGAGTCCTGTGCAAGCGTTCCACCATCCCATCCGTCTGAGGATGGTAGAGCGAAGTTCTAATTTTTCTTGTACCCAGCGAGTCACACACCTCCCATAACAATTTAGAAGAAAAATTCCACCCCTGATCTGTAATAAGTTGTTCAGGAGCTCCTTTATCCATTACGTAGACGTGCAGAAATTTGTCCACAATGGATGTGGCCGACTGGTCTGGCAGAGGCCATGCCATCGGCCACCGGGAAAGATATTCCACCCCGACCAGGAGAAATGTTTTCCCCTCTGAGTAGTGGGAATGGCCCGAGAACATCTACTTTGACTAGCTCGTTAATTTGAGACACCGTGATATTTGTGATAGTGGCTTGTGGCGTGTGCAGTCAGTACAACATTTCACCATGTAGTATACATGATCCATCATACCGGGCCAATAGAAGTCACGCTTCAGCATTAGCAAAGTTTTACGGACTCTGAGACAAACACGAACCGCAGATGCTTATAAATGCTCCTGAAACTTTGACTTAAAACGTTCGTGACTGCAGGAATTCATATTCTTGGTTCTTTCGGTAAAATCACGTATATAGAAACAAAAAGAAATAAAAAAATAATAATAATAATAAAAGAAAAGAAAAAAACAATAAAAATAAAAAGTTAAAATTGTAAAATTAAATGTAAATTACAAATTAAAATATGGCTTACTAAAAATCCATGAAGAAGGTATACCCCTTCGTCTCATCGTCTCCACCATTGACTCACGCACCTACAAACTGGCCCGATATCTGTCGGAGACCTTGCAGCCATTCACTGGCAAGACCACCTCTTCTATTCTTAACTCAGCTCACCTGGTTTCACTGTCCCCAGGTGATTTGCTCGTTAGTTTCAATGTAGTTTCTTTGTTCACCAAAGTTCCTGTGCCCGATACCATTGCAATAATTGAAGATTTGGTCCAACAAGGACTGAATGCTGATGTAACAGCCCTGGTGAGACACTGCCTCACCAATACAGTCTTCACTTGGAATGGACCATTCTACAAACAAACTGAAGGCACCCCAATGGGTTCTCCCTCATCTCCGGTTGTGGCCAACATTTGAATGGAAAAATTTTAGACGGACGCCATCCAGGCATCCACTCTACGCCCGTCTTTGTGGAAGACGTACGTGGATGACACGTTTGTCATCTGGCCACATGGCCGACCAGCTCTGAAATAATTCCTCAACCACATCAATTCCATACACCCAGCAAACAAATTCACTATGGAGATAGAAAAAGATGGCATGAGACCAGATGGCTCAATGAGCCACTCTGTCTACACGAAAGTAAACCTGATTCCCACCACCATCCATCCCAGAAAAATGCCCTCATCAAAACGCTACACCATAGAGCTCAATGTATCCCCGACCATGAACACCTGACCAGTGAACTCAAGCACGTACACCAAGCTCTCAAGGCGAATGGATATTCTGACTACACTATCCACAAAGCCATCACCCCAACCGTGAAGGAGCCATCTGAGGATCCAATCAAAACCATCACCTTGCCATACATAGCAGGGGTAACCAAAAATATTTCCAAAATAATGAACAAACACAAGATCCAGGTTCGATTTAACACAGTGCATAAAATTTGTGACCTGATCCCATCTGTGAAGGACAAAATTCCTGACATGCAATATCCCGACGTCTACAAACTAAGCTGTATTTGTAGCAGCAGTTACATTGGGGAAACTAAGCAACATGTCTCTGACCGTGTTCTTGAACATAAGGCAGATCTCAAACACGACAGGACCAATACTTCTGTCGTGGCTGATCATTACTTTAATGCAGCTGGCTCACATGAAATTGATTTCTCTAAGACAATGGTACTTTCCAAGCCGACTGACTATCAACAAAGATTCGTTCACGAAGCCATCCATATATACAGACACAGTCACAATTTCAACCGAGACGACGGTTTTAAACCCAGCAATCATTGGAAAGATGTCATCAACCACTTTGGGTCATGACTTGTGTTTTCTTGTCAACCTTTACCGTCAGTAGTGTGGATGTGTGGAGCGAGTTGAAATGCCCCCCCCATCTCTACCCCCTGCTCCCCCCCTATTTCTGACCCCCCCCTCCACCATCCTCTCCCCCTATCTCTGCCCCCTTCCTCCCCCCCATTGTCTGCTCCTACATTACCGCTGGCTGACTGGCTACCCCGCCCATGCTGGTTGCGCTGCACAAGCTCCTGCATTAGCGTGTTGCTTGCGCAGCTCTCGTCCCCCGCCCACTCACTTTGGAACCCTTATACATTTGGAGGCTTGCCGCCTCTTTTCTCTCCGCCTGATGAAGAACACTTGTATTGTGATAGAAACGTCTTAGGTTTTTTGTATTTATTCTTTTTAATTTATTTATAATTTTATTTTACTATTTTTATTTTTTATTTTCATTGTGTTTTTTTGCTTTCATAATATTTAATTCATCATTATTTTTATTATTTTTTAAAAAAATGTATTAAAATTTTCTTATTTATATTTTTCTATCTACGTGATTTTACCAAAAGAACCAAGAATATGCTCCTGAAATGTGTCCCCGAATACAATGCCATCGTCCAGGTAAATGAGGCACAAGTCCCATTGAAGACCTGCCAAGACCATTTCCATAAGCTGCTGGAATGTGGCAGAAGCCGATTGCAGCCCCATAGGGAGGCAATTAACTTGGAACAATCCTTGGGGTATATTCTTAGTTTTTTCGGTAAAGTCACATGGTTTTAGGCTTGGATTCTTCATCCAAAGGCAAGTGCCAAAATCCGGACAACAAATCGAGGGTTAAAAAGAACCGTGTACACAACAAAGCATCCAAGGAGTCATCCATCCAAGGGAGTGGATATGCGTCCGCCACAGAAAATGTGTTCTGCTTGCGGAAATCAATGCAAAATCGCAGACTCCCATAAAATGGAAGCCCCCCATGGGCTGATAGAGGGGGAAATAATGTCCGCACCCCGGGATGGTGAAGACGGAGACGACAACGAGGACATGGTGATGACGACGAGATGGCGATGACAATGGTCTTGAACAACCATGACGGGGATTCCACTTCCTGCACCAGCCCCGAGCAATGCAATGGTGTAGTCATAGCAGGATACCACCGCAGTCAGTATGCAATGCTGAAGTCATAGCAGGATACCACTGCAGTCAGTATGCAATGCTGTAGTCATAGCAGGATACCACAACAGTCAGCATGCAATGCTGTAGTCATAGCAGGATACCACTACAGTCAGTATGCAATGCTGTAGTCATAGCAGGATACCACCACAGTCAGCATGCAATGGTGTAGTCATAGCAGGATACCACCACAGTCAGCATGCAATGCTGTAGTCATAGCAGGATACCACCAGTCAGCAAGCAATGCTGTAGTCATAGCACGATACCACCACAGTCAGCATGCAATGCTGTAGTCATAGCAGGATACAACCACAGTCAGCATCACAATGCTGTAGTCATAGCAGGATACCACCAGTCAGCATGCAATGCTGTAGTCATAGCCGGATACCACCACAGTCAGTATGCAATGCTGTAGTCATAGCAGAATACCACCACAGTCAGTATGCAATGCTGTAGTCATAGCAGGATACCACCATAGTCAGCATGCACTGCTATAGTCATAGCAGGATACAACCACAGTCAGCATGCAATGCTGTAGTCATAGCAGAATACCACCACAGTCAGCATGCAATGTTGTAGTCATAGCAGGATACCACCACAGTCAGCAAGCAATGCTGTAGTCATAGCAGGATACCACCACAGTCAGAATGCAATGCTGTAGTCATAGCAGGATACCACCACAGTCAGTATGCAATGCTGTCATCATAGCAGGTCTCACCACAGTCAGTATGCACTGGTGTAATCATAGCAGGTACCACAACAATATGCACTGCTGTAATCATAGCAGGTACCACCAGTCAGTATGCACTGCTGTAATCATAGCAGGTACCACAGTCAGTATGCACTGCTGTAATCATAGCAGGATACCACCACCGTCAGCATGCAATACTGTAGTCATAGCAGGAAACCACCAGTCAGCATCCAATGCTGTAGTCATAGCAGGAGACCACCGCAGTCAGTATGCAATGCTGTAGTCATAGCAGGATACCACCACTGTCAGTATGCAATGCTGTAGTCATAGCAGGATACCACCACAGTCAGTATGCAATGCTGTAGTCATAGAAGGACACCACCAGTCAGCATGCAATGCTGTAGTCATAGCAGGATAACACCAGTCAGGATGGAATGCTGTAGTCATAGCAGGATATTACCATAGTCAGCATGCACTGCTATAGTCATAGCAGGATACAACCACAGTCAGCATGCAATGCTGATGTCATAGCAGGATACAACGGCAGTCAGCATGCAATGCTGTAGTCATAGCAGGATACCACCGCAGTCAGTATGCAATGCTGAAGTCATAGCAGGATACCACCACAGTCAGCATGCAATGCTGTAGTCATAGCAGGATACCACCACAGTCAGCATACAATGCTGTAGTCATAGCAGGATACCACCACAGTCAGCATGTAATGCTGTAGTCAAAGCAGGATACCACCACAGTCAGCATACAATGCTGTAGTCATAGCAGGATACCACCAAAGTCAGCATGCAATGCTTGAGTCATAGCAGGAAATGACCTCAGTCAGCATGCAATGCTGTAGTCATAGCAGGATACCACCACAGTCAGCAAGCAATGCTGTAGTCATAGCAGGATACCACCACAGTCAGCATGCAATGCTGTAGTCATTGCAGGATACCACCACAGTCAGCATGCAATGCTGTAGTCATAGCAGGATACCACCACAGTCAGCATGCAATGCTGTAGTCACAGCAGGATACCACCACAGTGAGCATGCACTGCTATAGTCATAGCAGGATACAACCACAGTCAGCATGCAATGCTGTAGTCATAGCAGGATACAACCACAGTCATCATGCAATGCTGTAGTCATAGCAGGATACCACCACAGTCAGTATGCAATGCTGTAGTCATAGCAGGATACCACCACAGTCAGCATGCAATGCTGTAGTCATAGCAGGATACCACCACAGTCAGCATGCAATGCTGTAGTCAAAGCAGGATACAACCACAGTCAACATGTAATGCTGTAGTCATAGCAGGATACCACCACAGTCAGTATGCAATGCTGTCATCATAGCAGGTCCCACCACAGTCAGTATGCACTGCTGTAATCATAGCAGGTACCACGACAATATGCACTGCTGTAATCATAGCAGGTACCACAACAGCAGTTTCCACTGCTGTAATCATAGCAGGTACCACCAGTCAGTATGCACTGCTGTAATCATAGCAGGTACCACAGTAAGTATGCACTGCTGTAATCATAGCAGCATACCACCACCGTCAGCATGCAATACTGTAGTCATAGCAGGAAACCACCAGTCAGCATGCAATGCTGTAGTCATAGCAGTAGACCACCGCAGTCAGTATGCAATGCTGTAGTCATAGCAGGATACCACCACTGTCAGTATGCAATGCTGTAGTCATAGCAGGATACCACCACAGTCAGTATGCAATGCTGTAGTCATAGCAGGACACCACCAGTCAGCATGCAATGCTGTAGTCAAAGCAGGATACCACCACAGTCAGGATGCAATGCTGTAATCATAGCAGGATACCACCACAGTCAGTATGCAATGCTGTAGTCATAGCAGGATATCACCATAGTCAGCATGTACTGCTATAGTCATTGCAGGATACAACCACAGTCAGCATGCAATGCTGAAGTCAAAGCAGGATACAACGGCAGACAGCATGCAATGCTGTAGTCATAGCAGGATACCACCGCAGTCAGTATGCAATGCTGTAGTCATAGCAGGATACCACTACCGTCAGTATGCAATGCTGTAGTCATAGCAGGATACCACCACAGTCAGCATGCGATGCTGTAGTCATAGCAGGATACCACCACCGTCAGTATGCAATGCTGTAGTCACAGCAGGATACCACCACAGTCAGCATGCAATGCTGTAGTCATAGCAGGATACCACCACAGTCAGCATGTAATGCTGTAGTCATAGCAGGATACCACCACAGTCAGCATACAATGCTGTAGTCATAGCAGGATACCACCACAGTCAGCATGCAATGCTTGAGTCATAGCAGGAAACGACCACAGTCAGCATGCAATGCTGTAGTCATAGCAGGATACCACCACAGTCAGCACGCAATGCTGTAGTCATAGCAGGATACCACCACAGTCAGCATGCAATGCTGTAGTCATAGCAGGATACCACCACAGTCAGTATCACAATGCTGTAGTCATAGCAGGATACCACCATAGTCAGCATGCACTGCTATAGTCATAGCAGGATACCACCACAGTCAGCATGCAATGCTGTAGTCATAGCAGGATATAACTACAGTCAGCATGCAATGCTGTAGTCATAGCAGGATACCACAGCAGTCAGTATGCAATGCTGAAGTTATAGAAGGATACCACTGCAGTCAGTATGCAATGCTGTAGTCATAGCAGGATACCACCACAGTCAGCATGCAATGCTGTAGTCATAGCAGGATACCACCACAGTCAGCATACAATGCTGTAGTCATAGCACAATACCACCACAGTCAGCATGCAATGCTGTAGTCATAGCAGGATGCAACCACAGTCAGCATCACAATGCTGTAGTCATAGCAGGATACCACCACAGTCAGTATGCAATGCTGTAGTCATAGCAGGATACCACTACCGTCAGTATGCAATGCTGTAGTCATAGCAGGATACCACCACAGTCAGCATGCGATGCTGTAGTCATAGCAGGATACCACTACCGTCAGTATGCAATGCTGTAGTCATAGCAGGATACCACCACAGTCAGCATGCAATGCTGTAGTCATAGCAGGATACCACCACCGTCAGTATGCAATGCTGTAGTCATAGCAGGATACCACCACAGTCAGCATGCAATGCTGTAGTCATAGCAGGATACCACCACAGTCAGCATGTAATGCTGTAGTCATAGCAGGATACCACCACAGTCAGCATACAATGCTGTAGTCATAGCAGGATACCACCATAGTCAGCATGCAATACTGTAGTCATAGCAGAATACCACCACAGTCAGCACGCAATGCTGTAGTCATAGCAGGATACCACCACAGTCAGCATGCAATGCTGTAGTCATAGCAGGATACCACCACAGTCAGTATCACAATGCTGTAGTCATAGCAGGATACCACCATAGTCAGCATGCACTGCTATAGTCATAGCAGGATACCACCACAGTCAGCATGCAATGCTGTAGTCATAGCATGATACAACTACAGTCAGCATGCAATGCTGTAGTCATAGCAGAATACCACCACAGTCAGCACGCAATGCTGTAGTCATAGCAGGATACCACCACAGTCAGCATGCAATGCTGTAGTCATAGCAGGATACCACCACAGTCAGTATCACAATGCTGTAGTCATAGCAGGATACCACCATAGTCAGCATGCACTGCTATAGTCATAGCAGGATACCACCACAGTCAGCATGCAATGCTGTAGTCATAGCATGATACAACTACAGTCAGCATGCAATGCTGTAGTCATAGCAGGATACCACAGCAGTCAGTATGCAATGCTGAAGTTATAGAAGGATACCACCACAGTCAGCATGCAATGCTGTAGTCATAGCAGAATACCACCACAGTCAGCATGCAATGCTGTAGTCATAGCAGGATACCACCACAGTCAGCATACAATGCTGTAGTCATAGCACGATACCACCACAGTCAGCATGCAATGCTGTAGTCAAAGCAGGATACAACCACAGTCAGCATCACAATGCTGTAGTCATAGCAGGATACAACCACAGTCAGCATTACAATGCTGTCATCATAGCAGGATACCACCACAGTCAGCATGCAATGCTGTAGTCATTGCAGGATACCATCACAGTCAGCATGCAATGCTGTAGTCATAGCAGGATACCACCACAGTCAGCATGCAATGCTGTAGTCATAGCAGGATACCACCACAGTCAGCAAGCAATGCTGTAGTCAAAGCAGGATACAACCACAGTCAGCATGCAATGCTGTAGTCATAGCAGGATACCACCACAGTCAGTATGCAATGCTGTCATCATAGCAGGTCCCACCACAGTCAGAATGCACTGCTGTAATCATAGCAGGTACCACGACAATATGCACTGCTGTAATCATAGCAGGTACCACAACAGCAGTTTCCACTGCTGTAATCATAGCAGGTACCACCAGTCAGTATGCACTGCTGTAATCATAGCAGGTACCACAGTAAGTATGCACTGCTGTAATCATAGCAGGATACCACCACCGTCAGCATGCAATACTGTAGTCATAGCAGGAAACCACCAGTCAGCATGCAATGCTGTAGTCATAGCAGGAGACCACCGCAGTCAGTATGCAATGCTGTAGTCATAGCAGGATACCACCACTGTCAGTATGCAATGATGTAGTCATAGCAGGATACCACCACAGTCAGTATGCAATGCTGTAGTCATAGCAGGACACCACCAGTCAGCATGCAATGCTGTAGTCAAAGCAGGATACCACCACAGTCAGGATGCAATGCTGTAATCATAGCAGGATACCACCACAGTCAGTATGCAATGCTGTAGTCATAGCAGGATATCACCATAGTCCCCATGCACTGCTATAGTCATAGCAGGATACAACCACAGTCAGCATGCAATGCTGAAGTCATAGCAGGATACAACGGCAGTCAGCATGCAATGCTGTAGTCATAGCAGGATACCACCGCAGTCAGTATGCAATGCTGTAGTTATAGCAGGATACCACTACCGTCAGTATGCAATGCTGTAGTCATAGCAGGATACCACCACAGTCAGCATGCGATGCTGTAGTCATAGCAGGATACCACCACCGGCAGTATGCAATGCTGTAGTCATAGCAGGATACCACCACAGTCAGCATGCAATGCTGTAGTCATAGCAGGATACCACCACAGTCAGCATACAATGCTGTAGTCATAGCAGGATACCACCACAGTCAGCATGCAATGCTTGAGTCATAGCAGGAAACGACCACAGTCAGCATGCAATGCTGTAGTCATAGCAGGATACCACCACAGTCAGCACGCAATGCTGTAGTCATAGCAGGATACCACCACAGTCAGCATGCAATGCTGTAGTCATAGCAGGATATCACCACAGTCAGCATCACAATGCTGTAGTCATAGCAGGATACCACCATAGTCAGCATGCACTGCTATAGTCATAGCAGGTTACCACCACAGTCAGCATGCAATGCTGTAGTCATAGCAGGATACAACTACAGTCAGCATGCAATGCTGTAGTCATAGCAGGATACCACCGCAGTCAGTATGCAATGCTGAAGTTATAGAAGGATACCACTGCAGTCAGTATGCAATGCTGTAGTCATAGCAGGATACCACCACAGTGAGCATGCAATGCTGTAGTCATAGCAGGATACCACCAGTCAGCAAGCAATGCTGTAGTCATAGCACGATACCACCACAGTCAGCATGCAATGCTGTAGTCATAGCAGGATACAACCACAGTCAGCATCACAATGCTGTAGTCATAGCAGGATACCACCAGTCAGCATGCAATGCTGTAGTCATAGCCGGATACCACCACAGTCAGTATGCAATGCTGTAGTCATAGCAGAATACCACCACAGTCAGTATGCAAGGCTGTAGTCATAGCAGGATACCACCATAGTCAGCATGCACTCATATAGTCATAGCAGGATACAACCACAGTCAGCATGCAATGCTATAGTCATAGCAGGATACCACCACAGTCAGCATGCAATGTTGTAGTCATAGCAGGATACCACCACAGTCAGCAAGCAATGCTGTAGTCATAGCAGGATACCACCACAGTCAGCAAGCAATGCTGTAGTCATAGCAGGATACCACCACAGTCAGCATACAATGCTGTAGTCATAGCAGGATACCACCACAGTCAGTATGCAATGCTGTCATCATAGCAGGTCCCACCACAGTCAGTATGCACTGGTGTAATCATAGCAGGTACCACAGTCAGTATGCACTGCTGTAATCATAGCAGGATACCACCACCGTCAGCATGCAATACTGTAGTCATAGCAGGAAACCACCAGTCAGCATCCAATGCTGTAGTCATAGCAGGAGACCACCACAGTCAGTATGCAATGCTGTAGTTATAGCAGGATACCACCACTGTCAGTATGCAATGCTGTAGTCATAGCAGGATACCACCACAGTCAGGATGCAATGCTGTAGTCATAGCAGGACACCACCAGTCAGCATGCAATGCTGTAGTCATAGCAGGATAACACCAGTCAGGATGCAATGCTGTAGTCATAGCAGGATATTACCATAGTCAGCATGCACTGCTATAGTCATAGCAGGATACAACCACAGTCAGCATGCAATGCTGAAGTCATAGCAGGATACAACGGCAGTCATCATGCAATGCTGTAGTCATAGCAGGATACCACCGCAGTCAGTATGCAATGCTGAAGTCATAGCAGGATACCACCACAGTCAGCATGCAATGCTGTAGTCATAGCAGGATACCACCACCGTCAGTATGCAATGTTGTAGTCATAGCAGGATACCACCACAGTCTGCATGCAATGCTGTAGTCATAGCAGGATACGACCACAGTCAGCATGTAATGCTGTAGTCATAGCAGGATACCACCACAGTCAGCATACAATGCTGTAGTCATAGCAGGATACCACCAAAGTCAGCATGCAATGCTTGAGTCATAGCAGGAAACGACCACAGTCAGCATGCAATGCTGTAGTCATAGCAGGATACCACCACAGTCAGCAAGCAATGCTGTAGTCATAGCAGGATACCACCACAGTCAGCATGCAATGCTGTAGTCATAGCAGGATACCACCACAGTCAGCATGCAATGCTGTAGTCATAGCAGGATACCACCACAGTCAGCATGCAATGCTGTAGTCACAGCAGGATACCACCACAGTCAGCATGCAATGCTGTAGTCATAGCAGGATACCACCACAGTCAGCAAGCAATGCTGTAGTCATAGCAGGATACCACCACAGTCAGCATGCAATGCTGTAGTCATAGCAGGATACCACCACAGTCAGCATGCAATGCTGTAGTCATAGCAGGATACCACCACAGTCAGCATGCAATGCTGTAGTCACAGCAGGATACCACCACAGTGAGCATGCACTGCTATAGTCATAGCAGGATACCACCACAGTCAGCATACAATGCTGTAGTCATAGCAGGATACCACCATAGTCAGCATGCAATGCTGTAGTCATAGCAGGATACCACAGCAGTCAGTATGCAATGCTGAAGTTATAGAAGGATACCACTGCAGTCAGTATGCAATGCTGTAGTCATAGCAGGATACCACCACAGTCAGCATGCAATGCTGTAGTCATAGCAGGATACCACCACAGTCAGCATACAATGCTGTAGTCATAGCACAATACCACCACAGTCAGCATGCAATGCTGTAGTCATAGCAGGATGCAACCACAGTCAGCATCACAATGCTGTAGTCATAGCAGGATACCACCACAGTCAGTATGCAATGCTGTAGTCATAGCAGGATACCACTACCGTCAGTATGCAATGCTGTAGTCATAGCAGGATACCACCACAGTCAGCATGCGATGCTGTAGTCATAGCAGGATACCACTACCGTCAGTATGCAATGCTGTAGTCATAGCAGGATACCACCACAGTCAGCATGCAATGCTGTAGTCATAGCAGGATACCACCACCGTCAGTATGCAATGCTGTAGTCATAGCAGGATACCACCACAGTCAGCATGCAATGCTGTAGTCATAGCAGGATACCACCACAGTCAGCATGTAATGCTGTAGTCATAGCAGGATACCACCACAGTCAGCATACAATGCTGTAGTCATAGCAGGATACCACCATAGTCAGCATGCAATACTGTAGTCATAGCAGAATACCACCACAGTCAGCACGCAATGCTGTAGTCATAGCAGGATACCACCACAGTCAGCATGCAATGCTGTAGTCATAGCAGGATACCACCACAGTCAGTATCACAATGCTGTAGTCATAGCAGGATACCACCATAGTCAGCATGCACTGCTATAGTCATAGCAGGATACCACCACAGTCAGCATGCAATGCTGTAGTCATAGCATGATACAACTACAGTCAGCATGCAATGCTGTAGTCATAGCAGAATACCACCACAGTCAGCACGCAATGCTGTAGTCATAGCAGGATACCACCACAGTCAGCATGCAATGCTGTAGTCATAGCAGGATACCACCACAGTCAGTATCACAATGCTGTAGTCATAGCAGGATACCACCATAGTCAGCATGCACTGCTATAGTCATAGCAGGATACCACCACAGTCAGCATGCAATGCTGTAGTCATAGCATGATACAACTACAGTCAGCATGCAATGCTGTAGTCATAGCAGGATACCACAGCAGTCAGTATGCAATGCTGAAGTTATAGAAGGATACCACCACAGTCAGCATGCAATGCTGTAGTCATAGCAGAATACCACCACAGTCAGCATGCAATGCTGTAGTCATAGCAGGATACCACCACAGTCAGCATACAATGCTGTAGTCATAGCACGATACCACCACAGTCAGCATGCAATGCTGTAGTCAAAGCAGGATACAACCACAGTCAGCATCACAATGCTGTAGTCATAGCAGGATACAACCACAGTCAGCATTACAATGCTGTCATCATAGCAGGATACCACCACAGTCAGCATGCAATGCTGTAGTCATTGCAGGATACCATCACAGTCAGCATGCAATGCTGTAGTCATAGCAGGATACCACCACAGTCAGCATGCAATGCTGTAGTCATAGCAGGATACCACCACAGTCAGCAAGCAATGCTGTAGTCAAAGCAGGATACAACCACAGTCAGCATGCAATGCTGTAGTCATAGCAGGATACCACCACAGTCAGTATGCAATGCTGTCATCATAGCAGGTCCCACCACAGTCAGAATGCACTGCTGTAATCATAGCAGGTACCACGACAATATGCACTGCTGTAATCATAGCAGGTACCACAACAGCAGTTTCCACTGCTGTAATCATAGCAGGTACCACCAGTCAGTATGCACTGCTGTAATCATAGCAGGTACCACAGTAAGTATGCACTGCTGTAATCATAGCAGGATACCACCACCGTCAGCATGCAATACTGTAGTCATAGCAGGAAACCACCAGTCAGCATGCAATGCTGTAGTCATAGCAGGAGACCACCGCAGTCAGTATGCAATGCTGTAGTCATAGCAGGATACCACCACTGTCAGTATGCAATGATGTAGTCATAGCAGGATACCACCACAGTCAGTATGCAATGCTGTAGTCATAGCAGGACACCACCAGTCAGCATGCAATGCTGTAGTCAAAGCAGGATACCACCACAGTCAGGATGCAATGCTGTAATCATAGCAGGATACCACCACAGTCAGTATGCAATGCTGTAGTCATAGCAGGATATCACCATAGTCCCCATGCACTGCTATAGTCATAGCAGGATACAACCACAGTCAGCATGCAATGCTGAAGTCATAGCAGGATACAACGGCAGTCAGCATGCAATGCTGTAGTCATAGCAGGATACCACCGCAGTCAGTATGCAATGCTGTAGTTATAGCAGGATACCACTACCGTCAGTATGCAATGCTGTAGTCATAGCAGGATACCACCACAGTCAGCATGCGATGCTGTAGTCATAGCAGGATACCACCACCGGCAGTATGCAATGCTGTAGTCATAGCAGGATACCACCACAGTCAGCATGCAATGCTGTAGTCATAGCAGGATACCACCACAGTCAGCATACAATGCTGTAGTCATAGCAGGATACCACCACAGTCAGCATGCAATGCTTGAGTCATAGCAGGAAACGACCACAGTCAGCATGCAATGCTGTAGTCATAGCAGGATACCACCACAGTCAGCACGCAATGCTGTAGTCATAGCAGGATACCACCACAGTCAGCATGCAATGCTGTAGTCATAGCAGGATATCACCACAGTCAGCATCACAATGCTGTAGTCATAGCAGGATACCACCATAGTCAGCATGCACTGCTATAGTCATAGCAGGTTACCACCACAGTCAGCATGCAATGCTGTAGTCATAGCAGGATACAACTACAGTCAGCATGCAATGCTGTAGTCATAGCAGGATACCACCGCAGTCAGTATGCAATGCTGAAGTTATAGAAGGATACCACTGCAGTCAGTATGCAATGCTGTAGTCATAGCAGGATACCACCACAGTGAGCATGCAATGCTGTAGTCATAGCAGGATACCACCAGTCAGCAAGCAATGCTGTAGTCATAGCACGATACCACCACAGTCAGCATGCAATGCTGTAGTCATAGCAGGATACAACCACAGTCAGCATCACAATGCTGTAGTCATAGCAGGATACCACCAGTCAGCATGCAATGCTGTAGTCATAGCCGGATACCACCACAGTCAGTATGCAATGCTGTAGTCATAGCAGTATACCACCACAGTCAGTATGCAAGGCTGTAGTCATAGCAGGATACCACCATAGTCAGCATGCACTCATATAGTCATAGCAGGATACAACCACAGTCAGCATGCAATGCTATAGTCATAGCAGGATACCACCACAGTCAGCATGCAATGTTGTAGTCATAGCAGGATACCACCACAGTCAGCAAGCAATGCTGTAGTCATAGCAGGATACCACCACAGTCAGCAAGCAATGCTGTAGTCATAGCAGGATACCACCACAGTCAGCATACAATGCTGTAGTCATAGCAGGATACCACCACAGTCAGTATGCAATGCTGTCATCATAGCAGGTCCCACCACAGTCAGTATGCACTGGTGTAATCATAGCAGGTACCACAGTCAGTATGCACTGCTGTAATCATAGCAGGATACCACCACCGTCAGCATGCAATACTGTAGTCATAGCAGGAAACCACCAGTCAGCATCCAATGCTGTAGTCATAGCAGGAGACCACCACAGTCAGTATGCAATGCTGTAGTTATAGCAGGATACCACCACTGTCAGTATGCAATGCTGTAGTCATAGCAGGATACCACCACAGTCAGGATGCAATGCTGTAGTCATAGCAGGACACCACCAGTCAGCATGCAATGCTGTAGTCATAGCAGGATAACACCAGTCAGGATGCAATGCTGTAGTCATAGCAGGATATTACCATAGTCAGCATGCACTGCTATAGTCATAGCAGGATACAACCACAGTCAGCATGCAATGCTGAAGTCATAGCAGGATACAACGGCAGTCATCATGCAATGCTGTAGTCATAGCAGGATACCACCGCAGTCAGTATGCAATGCTGAAGTCATAGCAGGATACCACCACAGTCAGCATGCAATGCTGTAGTCATAGCAGGATACCACCACCGTCAGTATGCAATGTTGTAGTCATAGCAGGATACCACCACAGTCTGCATGCAATGCTGTAGTCATAGCAGGATACGACCACAGTCAGCATGTAATGCTGTAGTCATAGCAGGATACCACCACAGTCAGCATACAATGCTGTAGTCATAGCAGGATACCACCAAAGTCAGCATGCAATGCTTGAGTCATAGCAGGAAACGACCACAGTCAGCATGCAATGCTGTAGTCATAGCAGGATACCACCACAGTCAGCAAGCAATGCTGTAGTCATAGCAGGATACCACCACAGTCAGCATGCAATGCTGTAGTCATAGCAGGATACCACCACAGTCAGCATGCAATGCTGTAGTCATAGCAGGATACCACCACAGTCAGCATGCAATGCTGTAGTCACAGCAGGATACCACCACAGTCAGCATGCAATGCTGTAGTCATAGCAGGATACCACCACAGTCAGCAAGCAATGCTGTAGTCATAGCAGGATACCACCACAGTCAGCATGCAATGCTGTAGTCATAGCAGGATACCACCACAGTCAGCATGCAATGCTGTAGTCATAGCAGGATACCACCACAGTCAGCATGCAATGCTGTAGTCACAGCAGGATACCACCACAGTGAGCATGCACTGCTATAGTCATAGCAGGATACAACCACAGTCAGCAAGCAATGCTGTAGTCATAGCAGGATACAACCACAGTCATCATGCAATGCTGTAGTCATAGCAGGATACCACCGCAGTCAGTATGCAATGCTGTAGTCATATCAGGATACCACCACAGTCAGCATGCAATGCTGTAGTCATAGAAGGATACCACCACAGTCAGCATGCAATGCTGTAGTCAAAGCAGGATACCACCGCAGTCAGTATGCAATGCTGATGTCATAGCAGGATACCACCACAGTCAGCATGCAATGCTGTAGTCACAGCAGGATACCACCACAGTGAGCATGCACTGCTATAGTCATAGCAGGATACAACCACAGTCAGCAAGCAATGCTGTAGTCATAGCAGGATACAACCACAGTCATCATGCAATGCTGTAGTCATAGCAGGATACCACCGCAGTCAGTATGCAATGCTGTAGTCATATCAGGATACCACCACAGTCAGCATGCAATGCTGTAGTCATAGCAGGATACCACCACAGTCAGCATGCAATGCTGTAGTCAAAGCAGGATACCACCGCAGTCAGTATGCAATGCTGATGTCATAGCAGGATACCACTGCAGTCAGTATGCAATGCTGTAGTCATAGCAGGATACCACCACAGTCAGCATGCAATGCTGTAGTCATAGCAGGATACCACCACAGTCAGCATCACAATGCTGTAATCATAGCAGGATACCACCATAGTCAGCATGCACTGCTATAGTCATAGCACGATACCACCACAGTCAGCATGCAATGCTGTAGTCATAGCAGGATACAACTACAGTCAGCATGCAATGCTGTAGTCATAGCAGGATACCACCGCAGTCAGTATGCAATGCTGAAGTTATAGAAGGATACCACTGCAGTCAGTATGCAATGCTGTAGTCATAGCAGGATACCACCACAGTCAGCATGAAATGCTGTAGTCATAGCAGGATACCACCACAGTCAGCATGCAATGCTGTAGTCATAGCAGGATACCTCCACAGTGAGCATGCACTGCTATAGTCATAGCAGGATACAACCACAGTCAGCATGCAATGCTGTAGTCATAGCAGGATACCACCACAGTCAGCAAGCAATGCTGTAGTCATAGCAGGATACATCCACAGTCAGCATGCAATGCTGTAGTCATAGCAGGATACCACCACAGTCAGCATACAATGCTGTAGTCATAGCAGGATACAACCACAGTCAGCATGCAATGCTGTAGTCATAGCAGGTTACCACCACAGTCAGTATGCAATGCTGTCATCATAGCAGGTCCCACCACAGTCAGTATGCACTGCTGTAATCATAGCAGGTACCACGACAATATGCAGTGCTGTAATCATAGCAGGTACCACAACAGCAGTTTCCACTGCTGTAATCATAGCAGGTACCACCAGTCAGTATGCACTGCTGTAATCATAGCAGGTACCACAGTAAGTATGCACTGCTGTAATCATAGCAGGATACCACCACCGTCAGCATGCAATACTGTAGTCATAGCAGGAAACCACCAGTCAGCATGCAATGCTGTAGTCATAGCAGGAGACCACCGCAGTCAGCATGCAATGCTGTAGTCATAGCAGGATACCACCACAGTCAGCATGCAATGCTGTAGTCATAGCAGGATACCACCACAGTCAGCATGCAATGCTGTAGTCACAGCAGGATACCACCACAGTCAGCATGCAATGCTGTAGTCATAGCAGGATACCACCACAGTCAGCAAGCAATGCTGTAGTCATAGCAGGATACCACCACAGTCAGCATGCAATGCTGTAGTCATAGCAGGATACCACCACAGTCAGCATGCAATGCTGTAGTCATAGCAGGATACCACCACAGTCAGCATGCAATGCTGTAGTCACAGCAGGATACCACCACAGTGAGCATGCACTGCTATAGTCATAGCAGGATACAACCACAGTCAGCAAGCAATGCTGTAGTCATAGCAGGATACAACCACAGTCATCATGCAATGCTGTAGTCATAGCAGGATACCACCGCAGTCAGTATGCAATGCTGTAGTCATATCAGGTTACCACCACAGTCAGCATGCAATGCTGTAGTCATAGCAGGATACCACCACAGTCAGCATGCAATGCTGTAGTCAAAGCAGGATACCACCGCAGTCAGTATGCAATGCTGATGTCATAGCAGGATACCACCACAGTCAGCATGCAATGCTGTAGTCACAGCAGGATACCACCACAGTGAGCATGCACTGCTATAGTCATAGCAGGATACAACCACAGTCAGCAAGCAATGCTGTAGTCATAGCAGGATACAACCACAGTCATCATGCAATGCTGTAGTCATAGCAGGATACCACCGCAGTCAGTATGCAATGCTGTAGTCATATCAGGATACCACCACAGTCAGCATGCAATGCTGTAGTCATAGCAGGATACCACCACAGTCAGCATGCAATGCTGTAGTCAAAGCAGGATACCACCGCAGTCAGTATGCAATGCTGATGTCATAGCAGGATACCACTGCAGTCAGTATGCAATGCTGTAGTCATAGCAGGATACCACCACAGTCAGCATGCAATGCTGTAGTCATAGCAGGATACCACCACAGTCAGCATCACAATGCTGTAGTCATAGCAGGATACCACCATAGTCAGCATGCACTGCTATAGTCATAGCACGATACCACCACAGTCAGCATGCAATGCTGTAGTCATAGCAGGATACAACTACAGTCAGCATGCAATGCTGTAGTCATAGCAGGATACCACCGCAGTCAGTATGCAATGCTGAAGTTATAGAAGGATACCACTGCAGTCAGTATGCAATGCTGTAGTCATAGCAGGATACCACCACAGTCAGCATGAAATGCTGTAGTCATAGCAGGATACCACCACAGTCAGCATGCAATGCTGTAGTCATAGCAGGATACCTCCACAGTGAGCATGCACTGCTATAGTCATAGCAGGATACAACCACAGTCAGCATGCAATGCTGTAGTCATAGCAGGATACCACCACAGTCAGCAAGCAATGCTGTAGTCATAGCAGGATACATCCACAGTCAGCATGCAATGCTGTAGTCATAGCAGGATACCACCACAGTCAGCATACAATGCTGTAGTCATAGCAGGATACAACCACAGTCAGCATGCAATGCTGTAGTCATAGCAGGTTACCACCACAGTCAGTATGCAATGCTGTCATCATAGCAGGTCCCACCACAGTCAGTATGCACTGCTGTAATCATAGCAGGTACCACGACAATATGCAGTGCTGTAATCATAGCAGGTACCACAACAGCAGTTTCCACTGCTGTAATCATAGCAGGTACCACCAGTCAGTATGCACTGCTGTAATCATAGCAGGTACCACAGTAAGTATGCACTGCTGTAATCATAGCAGGATACCACCACCGTCAGCATGCAATACTGTAGTCATAGCAGGAAACCACCAGTCAGCATGCAATGCTGTAGTCATAGCAGGAGACCACCGCAGTCAGTATGCAATGCTGTAGTCATAGCAGGATACCACCACTGTCAGTATGCAATGCTGTAGTCATAGCAGGATACCACCACAGTCAGTATGCAATGCTGTAGTCATAGCAGGACACCACCAGTCAGCATGCAATGCTGTAGTCATAGCAGGATAGTACCACAGTCAGGATGCAATGCTGTAATCACAGCAGGATACCACCACAGTCAGTATGCAATGCTGTAGTCATAGCAGGATATCACCATAGTCAGCATGCACTGCTATAGTCATAGCAGGATACAACCACAGTCAGCATGCAATGTTGAAGTCATAGCAGGATACAACGGCAGTCAGCATTTAATGCTGTAGTCATAGCAGGATACCACCGCAGTCAGTATGCAATGCTGTAGTCATAGCAGGATACCACTACCGTCAGTATGCAATGCTGTAGTCATAGCAGGATACCACCACAGTCAGCATGCGATGCTGTAGTCATAGCAGGATACCACCACCGTCAGTATGCAATGCTCTAGTCATAGCAGGATACCACCACAGTCAGCATGTAATGCTGTAGTCATAGCAGGATACCACCACAGTCAGCATACAATGCTGTAGTCATAGCAGGATACCACCACAGTCAGCATGCAATGCTTGAGTCATAGCAGGAAACGACGACAGTCAGCATGCAATGCTGTAGTCATAGCAGGTTACCACCACAGTCAGAACGCAATGCTGTAGTCATAGCAGGATACCACCACAGTCAGCATGCAATGCTGTAATCATAGCAGGATACCACCACAGTCAGCATCGCAATGCTGTAGTCATAGCAGGATACCACCATAGTCAGCATGCACTGCTATAGTCATAACAGGATACCACCACAGTCAGCATGCAATGCTGTAGTCATAGCAGGATACAACTACAGTCAGCATGCAATGCTGTAGTCATAGCTGGATACCACCACAGTCAGTATGCAATGCTGAAGTTATAGAAGGATACCACTGCAGTCAGTATGCAATGCTGTAGTCATAGCAGGATACCACCACAGTGAGCATGCACAGCTATAGTCATAGCAGGATACAACCACAGTCAGCATGCAATGCTGTAGTCATAGCAGGATACCACCACAGTCAGCATGCAATGCTGTAGTCATAGCAGGATACATCCACAGTCAGCATGCAATGCTGTAGTCATAGCAGGATACCACCACAGTCAGCATACAATGCTGTAGTCATAGCAGGATACAACCACAGTCAGCATGCAATGCTGTAGTCATAGCAGGATACCACCACAGTCAGTATGCAATGCTGTCATCATAGCAGGTCCCACCACAGTCAGTATGCACTGCTGTAATCATAGCAGGTACCACGACAATATGCAGTGCTGTAATCATAGCAGGTACCACAACAGCAGTTTCCACTGCTGTAATCATAGCAGGTACCACCAGTCAGTATGCACTGCTGTAATCATAGCAGGTACCACAGTAAGTATGCACTGCTGTAATCATAGCAGGATACCACCACCGTCAGCATGCAATACTGTAGTCATAGCAGGAAACCACCAGTCAGCATGCAATGCTGTAGTCATAGCAGGAGACCACCGCAGTCAGTATGCAATGCTGTAGTCATAGCAGGATACCACCACTGTCAGTATGCAATGCTGTAGTCATAGCAGGATACCACCACAGTCAGTATGCAATGCTGTAGTCATAGCAGGACACCACCAGTCAGCATGCAATGCTGTAGTCATAGCAGGATACTACCACAGTCAGGATGCAATGCTGTAATCACAGCAGGATACCACCACAGTCAGTATGCAATGCTGTAGTCATAGCAGGATATCACCATAGTCAGCATGCACTGCTATAGTCATAGCAGGATACAACCACAGTCAGCATGCAATGCTGAAGTCATAGCAGGATACAACGGCAGTCAGCATGCAATGCTGTAGTCATAGCAGGAGACCACCGCAGTCAGTATGCAATGCTGTAGTCATAGCAGGATACCACCACAGTCAGTATGCAATGCTGTAGTCATAGCAGGACACCACCAGTCAGCATGCAATGCTGTAGTCATAGCAGGATACTACCACAGTCAGCATGCAATGCTGTAGTCATAGCAGGATACCACCACAGTCAGCATGCAATGCTGTAGTCATAGCAGGATACCACCACAGTCAGCATGCAATGCTGTAGTCATAGCAGGATACCACCACAGTCAGCATGTAATGCTGTAGTCATAGCAGGATACCACCACAGTCAGCATACAATGCTGTAGTCATAGCAGGATACCACCAAAGTCAGCATGCAATGCTTGAGTCATAGCAGGAAACGACCACAGTCAGCATGCAATGCTGTAGTCATAGCAGGATACCACCACAGTCAGCAAGCAATGCTGTAGTCATAGCAGGATACCACCACAGTCAGCATGCAATGCTGTAGTCATTGCAGGATACCACCACAGTCAGCATGCAATGCTGTAGTCATAGCAGGATACAACCACAGTCATCATGCAATGCTGTAGTCATAGCAGGATACCACCGCAGTCAGTATGCAATGCTGTAGTCATAGCAGGATACCACCACAGTCAGCATGCAATGCTGTAGTCATAGCAGGATACCACCACAGTCAGCATGCAATGCTGTAGTCAAAGCAGGATACAACCACAGTCAGCATGCAATGCTGTAGTCATAGCAGGATACCACCACAGTCAGTATGCAATGCTGTCATCATAGCAGGATACCACCACAGTCAGTATGCAATGCTGTAGTCATAGCAGGATATCACCATAGTCAGCATGCACTGCTATAGTCATAGCAGGATACAACCACAGTCAGCATGCAATGCTGAAGTCATAGCAGGATACAACGGCAGTCAGCATGCAATGCTGTAGTCATAGCAGGAGACCACCGCAGTCAGTATGCAATGCTGTAGTCATAGCAGGATACCACCACAGTCAGTATGCAATGCTGTAGTCATAGCAGGACACCACCAGTCAGCATGCAATGCTGTAGTCATAGCAGGATACTACCACAGTCAGCATGCAATGCTGTAGTCATAGCAGGATACCACCACAGTCAGCATGCAATGCTGTAGTCATAGCAGGATACCACCACAGTCAGCATGCAATGCTGTAGTCATAGCAGGATACCACCACAGTCAGCATGCAATGCTGTAGTCAAAGCAGGATACAACCACAGTCAGCATGCAATGCTGTAGTCATAGCAGGATACCACCACAGTCAGTATGCAATGCTGTCATCATAGCAGGTCCCACCACAGTCAGTATGCACTGCTGTAATCATAGCAGGTACCACGACAATATGCACTGCTGTAATCATAGCAGGTACCACAACAGCAGTTTCCACTGCTGTAATCATAGCAGGTACCACCAGTCAGTATGCACTGCTGTAATCATAGCAGGTACCACAGTAAGTATGCACTGCTGTAATCATAGCAGGATACCACCACCGTCAGCATGCATTACTGTAGTCATAGGAGGAAACCACCAGTCAGCATGCAATGCTGTAGTCATAGCAGGAGACCACCGCATTCATTATGCAATGCTGTAGTCATAGCAGGATACCACCACTGTCAGTATGCAATGCTGTAGTCATAGCAGGACACCACCAGTCAGCATGCAATGCTGTAGTCAAAGCAGGATACCACCACAGTCAGTATGCAATGCTGTAATCATAGCAGAATACCACCACAGTCAGTATGCAATGCTGTAGTCATAGCAGGATATCACCATAGTCAGCATGCACTGCTATAGTCATAGCAGGATACAACCACAGTCAGCATGCAATGCTGAAGTCATAGCAGGATACAACGGCAGTCAGCATGCAATGCTGTAGTCATAGCAGGATACCAACGCAGTCAGAATGCAATGCTGTAGTCAAAGCAGGATACCACTACCGTCAGTATGCAATGCTGTAGTCATAGCAGGATACCACCACCGTCAGTATGCAATGATGTAGTCATAGCAGGATACCACCACAGTCAGCATGTAATGCTGTAGTCATAGCAGGATACCTCCACAGTCAGCATACAATGCTGTAGTCATAGCAGGATACCACCACAGTCAGCATGCAATGCTTGAGTCATAGCAGGAAACGACCACAGTCAGCATGCAATGCTGTAGTCATAGCAGGATACCACCACAGTCAGCACGCAATGCTGTAGTCATAGCAAGATACCACAACAGTCAGCATGCAATGCTGTAGTCATAGCAGGATACCACCACAGTCAGCATCACAATGCTGTAGTCATAGCAGGATACCACCATAGTCAGCATGCACTGCTATAGTCATAGCAGGATACCACCACAGTCAGCATGCAATGCTGTAGTCATAGCAGGATACAACTACAGTCAGCATGCAATGCTGTAGTCATAGCAGGATACCACCGCAGTCAGTATGCAATGCTGAAGTTATAGAAGGATACCACTGCAGTCAGTATGCAATGCTGTAGTCATAGCAGGATACCACCACAGTCAGCATGAAATGCTGTAGTCATAGCAGGATACCACCACAGTCAGCATGCAATGCTGTAGTCATAGCAGGATACCACCACAGTGAGCATGCACTGCTATAGTCATAGCAGGATACAACCACAGTCAGCATGCAATGCTCTAGTCATAGCAGGATACCACCACAGTCAGCATGCAATGCTGTAGTCATAGCAGGATACATCCACAGTCAGCATGCAATGCTGTAGTCATAGCAGGATACCACCACAGTCAGCATACAATGCTGTAGTCATAGCAGGATACAACCACAGTCAGCATGCAATGCTGTAGTCATAGCAGGATACCACCACAGTCAGTATGCAATGCTGTCATCATAGCAGGTCCCACAATAGTCAGTATGCACTGCTGTAATCATAGCAGGTACCACGACAATATGCAGTGCTGTAATCATAGCAGGTACCACAACAGCAGTTTCCACTGCTGTAATCATAGCAGGTACCACCAGTCAGTATGCACTGCTGTAATCATAGCAGGTACCACAGTAAGTATGCACTGCTGTAATCATAGCAGGATACCACCACCGTCAGCATGCAATACTGTAGTCATAGCAGGAAACCACCAGTCAGCATGCAATGCTGTAGTCATAGCAGGAGACCACCGCAGTCAGCATGCAATGCTGTAGTCATAGCAGGATACCACCACAGTCAGCATGCAATGCTGTAGTCATAGCAGGATACCACCACAGTCAGCATGCAATGCTGTAGTCACAGCAGGATACCACCACAGTCAGCATGCAATGCTGTAGTCATAGCAGGATACCACCACAGTCAGCAAGCAATGCTGTAGTCATAGCAGGATACCACCACAGTCAGCATGCAATGCTGTAGTCATAGCAGGATACCACCACAGTCAGCATGCAATGCTGTAGTCATAGCAGGATACCACCACAGTCAGCATGCAATGCTGTAGTCACAGCAGGATACCACCACAGTGAGCATGCACTGCTATAGTCATAGCAGGATACAACCACAGTCAGCAAGCAATGCTGTAGTCATAGCAGGATACAACCACAGTCATCATGCAATGCTGTAGTCATAGCGGGATACCACCGCAGTCAGTATGCAATGCTGTAGTCATATCAGGATACCACCACAGTCAGCATGCAATGCTGTAGTCATAGCAGGATACCACCACAGTCAGCATGCAATGCTGTAGTCAAAGCAGGATACCACCGCAGTCAGTATGCAATGCTGATGTCATAGCAGGATACCACCACAGTCAGCATGCAATGCTGTAGTCACAGCAGGATACCACCACAGTGAGCATGCACTGCTATAGTCATAGCAGGATACAACCACAGTCAGCAAGCAATGCTGTAGTCATAGCAGGATACAACCACAGTCATCATGCAATGCTGTAGTCATAGCAGGATACCACCGCAGTCAGTATGCAATGCTGTAGTCATATCAGGATACCACCACAGTCAGCATGCAATGCTGTAGTCATAGCAGGATACCACCACAGTCAGCATGCAATGCTGTAGTCAAAGCAGGATACCACCGCAGTCAGTATGCAATGCTGATGTCATAGCAGGATACCACTGCAGTCAGTATGCAATGCTGTAGTCATAGCAGGATACCACCACAGTCAGCATGCAATGCTGTAGTCATAGCAGGATACCACCACAGTCAGCATCACAATGCTGTAGTCATAGCAGGATACCACCATAGTCAGCATGCACTGCTATAGTCATAGCACGATACCACCACAGTCAGCATGCAATGCTGTAGTCATAGCAGGATACAACTACAGTCAGCATGCAATGCTGTAGTCATAGCAGGATACCACCGCAGTCAGTATGCAATGCTGAAGTTATAGAAGGATACCACTGCAGTCAGTATGCAATGCTGTAGTCATAGCAGGATACCACCACAGTCAGCATGAAATGCTGTAGTCATAGCAGGATACCACCACAGTCAGCATGCAATGCTGTAGTCATAGCAGGATACCTCCACAGTGAGCATGCACTGCTATAGTCATAGCAGGATACAACCACAGTCAGCATGCAATGCTGTAGTCATAGCAGGATACCACCACAGTCAGCAAGCAATGCTGTAGTCATAGCAGGATACATCCACAGTCAGCATGCAATGCTGTAGTCATAGCAGGATACCACCACAGTCAGCATACAATGCTGTAGTCATAGCAGGATACAACCACAGTCAGCATGCAATGCTGTAGTCATAGCAGGTTACCACCACAGTCAGTATGCAATGCTGTCATCATAGCAGGTCCCACCACAGTCAGTATGCACTGCTGTAATCATAGCAGGTACCACGACAATATGCAGTGCTGTAATCATAGCAGGTACCACAACAGCAGTTTCCACTGCTGTAATCATAGCAGGTACCACCAGTCAGTATGCACTGCTGTAATCATAGCAGGTACCACAGTAAGTATGCACTGCTGTAATCATAGCAGGATACCACCACCGTCAGCATGCAATACTGTAGTCATAGCAGGAAACCACCAGTCAGCATGCAATGCTGTAGTCATAGCAGGAGACCACCGCAGTCAGTATGCAATGCTGTAGTCATAGCAGGATACCACCACTGTCAGTATGCAATGCTGTAGTCATAGCAGGATACCACCACAGTCAGTATGCAATGCTGTAGTCATAGCAGGACACCACCAGTCAGCATGCAATGCTGTAGTCATAGCAGGATAGTACCACAGTCAGGATGCAATGCTGTAATCACAGCAGGATACCACCACAGTCAGTATGCAATGCTGTAGTCATAGCAGGATATCACCATAGTCAGCATGCACTGCTATAGTCATAGCAGGATACAACCACAGTCAGCATGCAATGTTGAAGTCATAGCAGGATACAACGGCAGTCAGCATTTAATGCTGTAGTCATAGCAGGATACCACCGCAGTCAGTATGCAATGCTGTAGTCATAGCAGGATACCACTACCGTCAGTATGCAATGCTGTAGTCATAGCAGGATACCACCACAGTCAGCATGCGATGCTGTAGTCATAGCAGGATACCACCACCGTCAGTATGCAATGCTCTAGTCATAGCAGGATACCACCACAGTCAGCATGTAATGCTGTAGTCATAGCAGGATACCACCACAGTCAGCATACAATGCTGTAGTCATAGCAGGATACCACCACAGTCAGCATGCAATGCTTGAGTCATAGCAGGAAACGACGACAGTCAGCATGCAATGCTGTAGTCATAGCAGGTTACCACCACAGTCAGAACGCAATGCTGTAGTCATAGCAGGATACCACCACAGTCAGCATGCAATGCTGTAATCATAGCAGGATACCACCACAGTCAGCATCGCAATGCTGTAGTCATAGCAGGATACCACCATAGTCAGCATGCACTGCTATAGTCATAACAGGATACCACCACAGTCAGCATGCAATGCTGTAGTCATAGCAGGATACAACTACAGTCAGCATGCAATGCTGTAGTCATAGCTGGATACCACCACAGTCAGTATGCAATGCTGAAGTTATAGAAGGATACCACTGCAGTCAGTATGCAATGCTGTAGTCATAGCAGGATACCACCACAGTGAGCATGCACAGCTATAGTCATAGCAGGATACAACCACAGTCAGCATGCAATGCTGTAGTCATAGCAGGATACCACCACAGTCAGCATGCAATGCTGTAGTCATAGCAGGATACATCCACAGTCAGCATGCAATGCTGTAGTCATAGCAGGATACCACCACAGTCAGCATACAATGCTGTAGTCATAGCAGGATACAACCACAGTCAGCATGCAATGCTGTAGTCATAGCAGGATACCACCACAGTCAGTATGCAATGCTGTCATCATAGCAGGTCCCACCACAGTCAGTATGCACTGCTGTAATCATAGCAGGTACCACGACAATATGCAGTGCTGTAATCATAGCAGGTACCACAACAGCAGTTTCCACTGCTGTAATCATAGCAGGTACCACCAGTCAGTATGCACTGCTGTAATCATAGCAGGTACCACAGTAAGTATGCACTGCTGTAATCATAGCAGGATACCACCACCGTCAGCATGCAATACTGTAGTCATAGCAGGAAATCACCAGTCAGCATGCAATGCTGTAGTCATAGCAGGAGACCACCGCAGTCAGTATGCAATGCTGTAGTCATAGCAGGATACCACCACTGTCAGTATGCAATGCTGTAGTCATAGCAGGATACCACCACAGTCAGTATGCAATGCTGTAGTCATAGCAGGACACCACCAGTCAGCATGCAATGCTGTAGTCATAGCAGGATACTACCACAGTCAGGATGCAATGCTGTAATCACAGCAGGATACCACCACAGTCAGTATGCAATGCTGTAGTCATAGCAGGATATCACCATAGTCAGCATGCACTGCTATAGTCATAGCAGGATACAACCACAGTCAGCATGCAATGCTGAAGTCATAGCAGGATACAACGGCAGTCAGCATGCAATGCTGTAGTCATAGCAGGAGACCACCGCAGTCAGTATGCAATGCTGTAGTCATAGCAGGATACCACCACAGTCAGTATGCAATGCTGTAGTCATAGCAGGACACCACCAGTCAGCATGCAATGCTGTAGTCATAGCAGGATACTACCACAGTCAGCATGCAATGCTGTAGTCATAGCAGGATACCACCACAGTCAGCATGCAATGCTGTAGTCATAGCAGGATACCACCACAGTCAGCATGCAATGCTGTAGTCATAGCAGGATACCACCACAGTCAGCATGTAATGCTGTAGTCATAGCAGGATACCACCACAGTCAGCATACAATGCTGTAGTCATAGCAGGATACCACCAAAGTCAGCATGCAATGCTTGAGTCACAGCAGGAAACGACCACAGTCAGCATGCAATGCTGTAGTCATAGCAGGATACCACCACAGTCAGCAAGCAATGCTGTAGTCATAGCAGGATACCACCACAGTCAGCATGCAATGCTGTAGTCATTGCAGGATACCACCACAGTCAGCATGCAATGCTGTAGTCATAGCAGGATACAACCACAGTCATCATGCAATGCTGTAGTCATAGCAGGATACCACCGCAGTCAGTATGCAATGCTGTAGTCATAGCAGGATACCACCACAGTCAGCATGCAATGCTGTAGTCATAGCAGGATACCACCACAGTCAGCATGCAATGCTGTAGTCAAAGCAGGATACAACCACAGTCAGCATGCAATGCTGTAGTCATAGCAGGATACCACCACAGTCAGTATGCAATGCTGTCATCATAGCAGGATACCACCACAGTCAGTATGCAATGCTGTAGTCATAGCAGGATATCACCATAGTCAGCATGCACTGCTATAGTCATAGCAGGATACAACCACAGTCAGCATGCAATGCTGAAGTCATAGCAGGATACAACGGCAGTCAGCATGCAATGCTGTAGTCATAGCAGGAGACCACCGCAGTCAGTATGCAATGCTGTAGTCATAGCAGGATACCACCACAGTCAGTATGCAATGCTGTAGTCATAGCAGGACACCACCAGTCAGCATGCAATGCTGTAGTCATAGCAGGATACTACCACAGTCAGCATGCAATGCTGTAGTCATAGCAGGATACCACCACAGTCAGCATGCAATGCTGTAGTCATAGCAGGATACCACCACAGTCAGCATGCAATGCTGTAGTCATAGCAGGATACCACCACAGTCAGCATGCAATGCTGTAGTCAAAGCAGGATACAACCACAGTCAGCATGCAATGCTGTAGTCATAGCAGGATACCACCACAGTCAGTATGCAATGCTGTCATCATAGCAGGTCCCACCACAGTCAGTATGCACTGCTGTAATCATAGCAGGTACCACGACAATATGCACTGCTGTAATCATAGCAGGTACCACAACAGCAGTTTCCACTGCTGTAATCATAGCAGGTACCACCAGTCAGTATGCACTGCTGTAATCATAGCAGGTACCACAGTAAGTATGCACTGCTGTAATCATAGCAGGATACCACCACCGTCAGCATGCATTACTGTAGTCATAGGAGGAAACCACCAGTCAGCATGCAATGCTGTAGTCATAGCAGGAGACCACCGCATTCATTATGCAATGCTGTAGTCATAGCAGGATACCACCACTGTCAGTATGCAATGCTGTAGTCATAGCAGGACACCACCAGTCAGCATGCAATGCTGTAGTCAAAGCAGGATACCACCACAGTCAGTATGCAATGCTGTAATCATAGCAGAATACCACCACAGTCAGTATGCAATGCTGTAGTCATAGCAGGATATCACCATAGTCAGCATGCACTGCTATAGTCATAGCAGGATACAACCACAGTCAGCATGCAATGCTGAAGTCATAGCAGGATACAACGGCAGTCAGCATGCAATGCTGTAGTCATAGCAGGATACCAACGCAGTCAGAATGCAATGCTGTAGTCAAAGCAGGATACCACTACCGTCAGTATGCAATGCTGTAGTCATAGCAGGATGCCACCACAGTCAGCATGCAATGGTGTAGTCATAGCAGGATACCACCACCGTCAGTATGCAATGATGTAGTCATAGCAGGATACCACCACAGTCAGCATGTAATGCTGTAGTCATAGCAGGATACCTCCACAGTCAGCATACAATGCTGTAGTCATAGCAGGATACCACCACAGTCAGCATGCAATGCTTGAGTCATAGCAGGAAACGACCACAGTCAGCATGCAATGCTGTAGTCATAGCAGGATACCACCACAGTCAGCACGCAATGCTGTAGTCATAGCAGGATACCACAACAGTCAGCATGCAATGCTGTAGTCATAGCAGGATACCACCACAGTCAGCATCACAATGCTGTAGTCATAGCAGGATACCACCATAGTCAGCATGCACTGCTATAGTCATAGCAGGATACCACCACAGTCAGCATGCAATGCTGTAGTCATAGCAGGATACAACTACAGTCAGCATGCAATGCTGTAGTCATAGCAGGATACCACCGCAGTCAGTATGCAATGCTGAAGTTATAGAAGGATACCACTGCAGTCAGTATGCAATGCTGTAGTCATAGCAGGATACCACCACAGTCAGCATGAAATGCTGTAGTCATAGCAGGATACCACCACAGTCAGCATGCAATGCTGTAGTCATAGCAGGATACCACCACAGTGAGCATGCACTGCTATAGTCATAGCAGGATACAACCACAGTCAGCATGCAATGCTCTAGTCATAGCAGGATACCACCACAGTCAGCATGCAATGCTGTAGTCATAGCAGGATACATCCACAGTCAGCATGCAATGCTGTAGTCATAGCAGGATACCACCACAGTCAGCATACAATGCTGTAGTCATAGCAGGATACAACCACAGTCAGCATGCAATGCTGTAGTCGTAGCAGGATACCACCACAGTCAGTATGCAATGCTGTCATCATAGCAGGTCCCACCATAGTCAGTATGCACTGCTGTAATCATAGCAGGTACCACGACAATATGCAGTGCTGTAATCATAGCAGGTACCACAACAGCAGTTTCCACTGCTGTAATCATAGCAGGTACCACCAGTCAGTATGCACTGCTGTAATCATAGCAGGTACCACAGTAAGTATGCACTGCTGTAATCATATCAGGATACCACCACCGTCAGCATGCAATACTGTAGTCATAGCAGGAAACCACCAGTCAGCATGCAATGCTGTAGTCATAGCAGGAGACCACCGCAGTCAGTATGCAATGCTGTAGTCATAGCAGGATACCACCACTGTCAGTATGCAATGCTGTAGTCATAGCAGGATACTACCACAGTCAGTATGCAATGCTGTAGTCATAGCAGGATACCACCACAGTCAGCATGCAATGCTGTAGTCATAGCAGGATACCACCACAGTCAGCATGCAATGCTGTAGTCATAGCAGGATACCACCACAGTCAGCATGCAATGCTGTAGTCAAAGCAGGATACAACCACAGTCAGCATGCAATGCTGTAGTCATAGCAGGATACCACCACAGTCAGTATGCAATGCTGTCATCATAGCAGGTCCCACCACAGTCAGTATGCACTGCTGTAATCATAGCAGGTACCACGACAATATGCACTGCTGTAATCATAGCAGGTACCACAACAGCAGTTTCCACTGCTGTAATCATAGCAGGTACCACCAGTCAGTATGCACTGCTGTAATCATAGCAGGTACCACAGTAAGTATGCACTGCTGTAATCATAGCAGGATACCACCACCGTCAGCATGCATTACTGTAGTCATAGGAGGAAACCACCAGTCAGCATGCAATGCTGTAGTCATAGCAGGAGACCACCGCATTCATTATGCAATGCTGTAGTCATAGCAGGATACCACCACTGTCAGTATGCAATGCTGTAGTCATAGCAGGACACCACCAGTCAGCATGCAATGCTGTAGTCAAAGCAGGATACCACCACAGTCAGTATGCAATGCTGTAATCATAGCAGAATACCACCACAGTCAGTATGCAATGCTGTAGTCATAGCAGGATATCACCATAGTCAGCATGCACTGCTATAGTCATAGCAGGATACAACCACAGTCAGCATGCAATGCTGAAGTCATAGCAGGATACAACGGCAGTCAGCATGCAATGCTGTAGTCATAGCAGGATACCAACGCAGTCAGAATGCAATGCTGTAGTCAAAGCAGGATACCACTACCGTCAGTATGCAATGCTGTAGTCATAGCAGGATGCCACCACAGTCAGCATGCAATGGTGTAGTCATAGCAGGATACCACCACCGTCAGCATGCAATGCTTGAGTCATAGCAGGAAACGACCACAGTCAGCATGCAATGCTGTAGTCATAGCAGGATACCACCACAGTCAGCACGCAATGCTGTAGTCATAGCAGGATACCACCATAGTCAGCATGCACTGCTATAGTCATAGCAGGATACCACCACAGTCAGCATGCAATGCTGTAGTCATAGCAGGATACAACTACAGTCAGCATGCAATGCTGTAGTCATAGCAGGATACCACCGCAGTCAGTATGCAATGCTGAAGTTATAGAAGGATACCACTGCAGTCAGTATGCAATGCTGTAGTCATAGCAGGATACCACCACAGTCAGCATGAAATGCTGTAGTCATAGCAGGATACCACCACAGTCAGCATGCAATGCTGTAGTCATAGCAGGATACCACCACAGTGAGCATGCACTGCTATAGTCATAGCAGGATACAACCACAGTCAGCATGCAATGCTCTAGTCATAGCAGGATACCACCACAGTCAGCATGCAATGCTGTAGTCATAGCAGGATACATCCACAGTCAGCATGCAATGCTGTAGTCATAGCAGGATACCACCACAGTCAGCATACAATGCTGTAGTCATAGCAGGATACAACCACAGTCAGCATGCAATGCTGTAGTCATAGCAGGATACCACCACAGTCAGTATGCAATGCTGTCATCATAGCAGGTCCCACCATAGTCAGTATGCACTGCTGTAATCATAGCAGGTACCACGACAATATGCAGTGCTGTAATCATAGCAGGTACCACAACAGCAGTTTCCACTGCTGTAATCATAGCAGGTACCACCAGTCAGTATGCACTGCTGTAATCATAGCAGGTACCACAGTAAGTATGCACTGCTGTAATCATATCAGGATACCACCACCGTCAGCATGCAATACTGTAGTCATAGCAGGAAACCACCAGTCAGCATGCAATGCTGTAGTCATAGCAGGAGACCACCGCAGTCAGTATGCAATGCTGTAGTCATAGCAGGATACCACCACTGTCAGTATGCAATGCTGTAGTCATAGCAGGATACCACCACAGTCAGTATGCAATGCTGTAGTCATAGCAGGACACCACCAGTCAGCATGCAATGCTGTAGTCATAGCAGGATACTACCACAGTCAGGATGCAATGCTGTAATCACAGCAGGATACCACCACAGTCAGTATGCAATGCTGTAGTCATAGCAGGATATCACCATAGTCAGCATGCACTGCTATAGTCATAGCAGGATACAACCACAGTCAGCATGCAATGCTGAAGTCATAGCAGGATACAACGGCAGTCAGCATGCAATGCTGTAGTCATAGCAGGATACCACTGCAGTCAGTATGCAATGCTGTAGTCATAGCAGGATACCACCACAGTCAGCATGAAATGCTGTAGTCATAGCAGGATACCACCACAGTCAGCATGCAATGCTGTAGTCATAGCAGGATACCACCACAGTGAGCATGCACTGCTATAGTCATAGCAGGATACAACCACAGTCAGCATGCAATGCTCTAGTCATAGCAGGATACCACCACAGTCAGCATGCAATGCTGTAGTCATAGCAGGATACATCCACAGTCAGCATGCAATGCTGTAGTCATAGCAGGATACCACCACAGTCAGCATACAATGCTGTAGTCATAGCAGGATACAACCACAGTCAGCATGCAATGCTGTAGTCATAGCAGGATACCACCACAGTCAGTATGCAATGCTGTCATCATAGCAGGTCCCACCATAGTCAGTATGCACTGCTGTAATCATAGCAGGTACCACGACAATATGCAGTGCTGTAATCATAGCAGGTACCACAACAGCAGTTTCCACTGCTGTAATCATAGCAGGTACCACCAGTCAGTATGCACTGCTGTAATCATAGCAGGTACCACAGTAAGTATGCACTGCTGTAATCATATCAGGATACCACCACCGTCAGCATGCAATACTGTAGTCATAGCAGGAAACCACCAGTCAGCATGCAATGCTGTAGTCATAGCAGGAGACCACCGCAGTCAGTATGCAATGCTGTAGTCATAGCAGGATACCACCACTGTCAGTATGCAATGCTGTAGTCATAGCAGGATACCACCACAGTCAGTATGCAATGCTGTAGTCATAGCAGGACACCACCAGTCAGCATGCAATGCTGTAGTCATAGCAGGATACTACCACAGTCAGGATGCAATGCTGTAATCACAGCAGGATACCACCACAGTCAGTATGCAATGCTGTAGTCATAGCAGGATATCACCATAGTCAGCATGCACTGCTATAGTCATAGCAGGATACAACCACAGTCAGCATGCAATGCTGAAGTCATAGCAGGATACAACGGCAGTCAGCATGCAATGCTGTAGTCATAGCAGGATACCACCGCAGTCAGTATGCAATGCTGTAGTCATAGCAGGATACCACTACCGTCAGTATGCAATGCTGTAGTCATAGCAGGATACCACCACAGTCAGCATGCGATGCTATAGTCATAGCAGGATACCACCACCGTCAGTATGCAATGCTGTAGTCATAGCAGGATACCACCACAGTGAGCATGCACTGCTATAGTCATAGCAGGATACAACCACAGTCAGCATGCAATGCTCTAGTCATAGCAGGATACCACCACAGTCAGCATGCAATGCTGTAGTCATAGCAGGATACATCCACAGTCAGCATGCAATGCTGTAGTCATAGCAGGATACCACCACAGTCAGCATACAATGCTGTAGTCATAGCAGGATACAACCACAGTCAGCATGCAATGCTGTAGTCATAGCAGGATACCACCACAGTCAGTATGCAATGCTGTCATCATAGCAGGTCCCACCATAGTCAGTATGCACTGCTGTAATCATAGCAGGTACCACGACAATATGCAGTGATGTAATCATAGCAGGTACCACAACAGCAGTTTCCACTGCTGTAATCATAGCAGGTACCACCAGTCAGTATGCACTGCTGTAATCATAGCAGGTACCACAGTAAGTATGCACTGCTGTAATCATAGCAGGATACCACCACCGTCAGCATGCAATACTGTAGTCATAGCAGGAAACCACCAGTCAGCATGCAATGCTGTAGTCATAGCAGGAGATCACCGCAGTCAGTATGCAATGCTGTAGTCATAGCAGGATACCACCACTGTCAGTATGCAATGCTGTAGTCATAGCAGGATACCACCACAGTCAGTATGCAATGCTGTAGTCATAGCAGGACACCACCAGTCAGCATGCAATGCTGTAGTCATAGCAGGATACTACCACAGTCAGGATGCAATGCTGTAATCACAGCAGGATACCACCAAAGTCAGTATGCAATGCTGTAGTCATAGCAGGATATCACCATAGTCAGCATGCACTGCTATAGTCATAGCAGGATACAACCACAGTCAGCATGCAATGCTGAAGTCATAGCAGGATACAACGGCAGTCAGCATGCAATGCTGTAGTCATAGCAGGAGACCACCGCAGTCAGTATGCAATGCTGTAGTCAAAGCAGGATACCACCACTGTCAGTATGCAATGCTGTAGTCATAGCAGGATACCACCACAGTCAGTATGCAATGCTGTAGTCATAGCAGGACACCACCAGTCAGCATGCAATGCTGTAGTCATAGCAGGATACTACCACAGTCAGGATGCAATGCTGTAATCACAGCAGGATACCACCACAGTCAGTATGCAATGCTGTAGTCATAGCAGGTTATCACCATAGTCAGCATGCACTGCTATAGTCATAGCAGGATACAACCACAGTCAGCATGCAATGCTGAAGTCATAGCAGGATACAACGGCAGTCAGCATGCAATGCTGTAGTCATAGCAGGATACCACCCCAGTCAGTATGCAATGCTGTAGTCATAGCAGGATACCACTACCGTCAGTATGCAATGCTGTAGTCATAGCAGGATACCACCACAGTCAGCATGCGATGCTGTAGTCATAGCAGGATACCACCACCGTCAGTATGCAATGCTGTAGTCATAGCAGGATACCACCACAGTCAGCATGTAATGCTGTAGTCATAGCAGGATACCACCACAGTCAGCATACAATGCTGTAGTCATACCAGGATACCACCACAGTCAGCATGCAATGCTGTAGTCATAGCAGGTTACCACCACAGTCAGAACGCAATGCTGTAGTCATAGCAGGATACCACCACAGTCAGCATGCAATGCTGTAATCATAGCAGGATACCACCACAGTCAGCATCGCAATGCTGTAGTCATAGCAGGATACCACCATAGTCAGCATGCACTGCTATAGTCATAACAGGATACCACCACAGTCAGCATGCAATGCTGTAGTCATAGCAGGATACAACTACAGTCAGCATGCAATGCTGTAGTCATAGCTGGATACCACCGCAGTCAGTATGCAATGCTGAAGTTATAGAAGGATACCACTGCAGTCAGTATGCAATGCTGTAGTCATAGCAGGATACCACCACAGTGAGCATGCACAGCTATAGTCATAGCAGGATACAACCACAGTCAGCATGCAATGCTGTAGTCATAGCAGGATACCACCACAGTCAGCATGCAATGCGGTAGTCATAACAGGATACATCAACAGTCAGCATGCAATGCTGTAGTCATAGCAGGATACCACCACAGTCAGCATACAATGCTGTAGTCATAGCAGGATACAACCACAGTCAGCATGCAATGCTGTAGTCATAGCAGGATACCACCACAGTCAGTATGCAATGCTGTCATCATAGCAGGTCCCACCACAGTCAGTATGCACTGCTGTAATCATAGCAGGTACCACGACAATATGCAGTGCTGTAATCATAGCAGGTACCACAACAGCAGTTTCCACTGCTGTAATCATAGCAGGTACCACCAGTCAGTATGCACTGCTGTAATCATAGCAGGTACCACAGTAAGTATGCACTGCTGTAATCATAGCAGGATACCACCACCGTCAGCATGCAATACTGTAGTCATAGCAGGAAACCACCAGTCAGCATGCAATGCTGTAGTCATAGCAGGAGACCACCACAGTCAGTATGCAATGCTGTAGTCATAGCAGGATACCACCACTGTCAGTATGCAATGCTGTAGTCATAGCAGGATACCACCACAGTCAGTATGCAATGCTGTAGTCATAGCAGGACACCACCAGTCAGCATGCAATGCTGTAGTCATAGCAGGATACTACCACAGTCAGGATGCAATGCTGTAATCACAGCAGGATACCACCACAGTCAGTATGCAATGCTGTAGTCATAGCAGGATATCACCATAGTCAGCATGCACTGCTATAGTCATAGCAGGATACAACCACAGTCAGCATGCAATGCTGAAGTCATAGCAGGATACAACGGCAGTCAGCATGCAATGCTGTAGTCATAGCAGGATACCACCGCAGTCAGTATGCAATGCTGAAGTCATAGCAGGATACCACCACAGTCAGTATGCAATGCTGTCATCATAGTAGGTCCCACCACAGTCAGTATGCACTGCTGTAATCATAGCAGGTACCACGACAATATGCAGTGCTGTAATCATAGCAGGTACCACAACAGCCACAGTCAGCATTCAATGCTGTAGTCATAGCAGGATACCACCACCGTCAGTATGCAATGCTGTAGTCATAGCAGGATACCACCACAGTCAGCATGCAATGCTGTAATCATAGCAGGATACCACCACAGTCAGCATCGCAATGCTGTAGTCATAGCAGGATACCACCATAGTCAGCATGCACTGCTATAGTCATAACAGGATACCACCACAGTCAGCATGCAATGCTGTAGTCATAGCAGGATACAACTACAGTCAGCATGCAATGCTGTAGTCATAGCTGGATACCACCGCAGTCAGTATGCAATGCTGAAGTTATAGAAGGATACCACTGCAGTCAGTATGCAATGCTGTAGTCATAGCAGGATACCACCACAGTGAGCATGCACAGCTATAGTCATAGCAGGATACAACCACAGTCAGCATGCAATGCTGTAGTCATAGCAGGATACCACCACAGTCAGCATGCAATGCGGTAGTCATAACAGGATACATCCACAGTCAGCATGCAATGCTGTAGTCATAGCAGGATACCACCACAGTCAGCATACAATGCTGTAGTCATAGCAGGATACAACCACAGTCAGCATGCAATGCTGTAGTCATAGCAGGATACCACCACAGTCAGTATGCAATGCTGTCATCATAGCAGGTCCCACCACAGTCAGTATGCACTGCTGTAATCATAGCAGGTACCACGACAATATGCAGTGCTGTAATCATAGCAGGTACCACAACAGCAGTTTCCACTGCTGTAATCATAGCAGGTACCACCAGTCAGTATGCACTGCTGTAATCATAGCAGGTACCACAGTAAGTATGCACTGCTGTAATCATAGCAGGATACCACCACCGTCAGCATGCAATACTGTAGTCATAGCAGGAAACCACCAGTCAGCATGCAATGCTGTAGTCATAGCAGGAGACCACCACAGTCAGTATGCAATGCTGTAGTCATAGCAGGATACCACCACTGTCAGTATGCAATGCTGTAGTCATAGCAGGATACCACCACAGTCAGTATGCAATGCTGTAGTCATAGCAGGACACCACCAGTCAGCATGCAATGCTGTAGTCATAGCAGGATACTTCCACAGTCAGGATGCAATGCTGTAATCACAGCAGGATACCACCACAGTCAGTATGCAATGCTGTAGTCATAGCAGGATATCACCATAGTCAGCATGCACTGCTATAGTCATAGCAGGATACAACCACAGTCAGCATGCAATGCTGAAGTCATAGCAAGATACAACGGCAGTCAGCATGCAATGCTGTAGTCATAGCAGGATACCACCGCAGTCAGTATGCAATGCTGAAGTCATAGCAGGATACTGCCACAGTCAGCATTCAATGCTGTAGTCATAGCAGGATACCACCACCGTCAGTATGCAATGCTGTAGTCATAGCAGGATACCACCACCGTCAGTATGCAATGCTGTAGTCATAGCAGGATACCACCACATTCAGCATGCAATGCTGTAGTCATAGCAGGATACCACCACAGACAGCATACAATGCTGTAGTCATAGCAGGAAACCACCACAGTCAGCATGCAATGATTGAGTCATAGCAGGAAACGACTACAGTCAGCATGCAATGCTGTAGTCATAGCAGGATATCACCACAGTCAGCAAGCAATGCTGTAGTCATAGCAGGATACCACCACAGTCAGCATGCAATGCTGTTGTCATAGCAGGATACCACCACAGTCAGCATCACAATGCTGTAGTCATAGCAGGATACCGCCAGTTAGCATGCAATGCTGTAGTCATAGCCGGATACCACCACAGTCAGTATGCAATGCTGTAGTCATAGCAGAATACCACCACAGTCAGTATGCAATGCTGTAGTCATAGCAGGATACCACCATAGTCAGCATGCACTGCTATAGTCATAGCAGGATACCACCACAGTCAGCATGCAATGCTGTAGTCATAGCAGGATACAACCACAGTCAGCATGCAATGCTGTAGTCATAGCAGGATACCACCGCAGTCAGTATGCAATGCTGAAGTTATAGCAGGAAACCACTGCAGTCAGTATGCAATGCTGTAGTCATAGCAGGATAACACCACAGTCAGCATGCAATGCTGAAGTCATAGCAGGATACCACCGCAGTCAGTATGCAATGCTGTAGTCATAGCAGGATACCACCACAGTCAGCATACAATGCTGTAGTCATAGCAGGATACCACCACAGTCAGCATGCAATGCTGTAGTCATAGCAGGATACCACCACAGTTAGTATGCAATGCTGTAGTCATAGCAGAGTACCACCAGTCAGCATGCAATGCGGTAGTGATAGCAGGTATTACCACAGTCAGTATGCACTGCTCTAGGGGAAGCAGGTCCTACCAAAAGTAGGTATGCACCATATTATTGGTTCTTTCAGTAAAGGCACGTAGAAGGGAAAAAATAAAATAATAAAAATCAAACATAATATAATAAAATTCTCACGTTTAGGCCACAACGCAAGCAGCCGTCCTCAGGTGAAGAAACAGAGCTGTCGGAAAGACAGCGTCCTAACGAACACTGCTAAGCTTGGCAGCGTATTTTAAATTGGGTGGGAGGAGGAGAGCGTCTTGATAAAGAAGTTTACATAACAGAGGAATTTAGCATGTTTATGACAAATGCAGATATGGGATTAGTTACTCCTTGTGGAATGTGTAGGCAGGTGGGGGGTCTCAAAGTCATATTATGTTAGTGTATCATGTAGGATTGGCAATAATAAAGGGAGATAAAATTTTAATAATAAAGAACTGCAACAGCCCAAACCACCGCGTATCAAGCTAGTGCATTATGTGGAAAATAAAAAAGGGAGCTTCTAAAGAACTACACATACCCTACTACCATGCAATAAACCGATGTGAAAAAAATAAATATAAACTACATCAATATAATCAATGTACAAATATACTCTCCAATAATCTGAGCTGTTAACATTAAGTAACTGGGTATACACTACACTATATAATGACCACCATGTAGTAAACTGATAAAAAAAACTAAAATATAAACTACATCAATATAACCAATATACTCAATATACTCTCCAATAAGCTGAGGTTACATATCAGCAGAGGAATTTAGTATATTGACGCTAAGCAACTGCAACTACCCTACTACTAACAAAAAGTCATTATACATTACAATTTTACGTCACAAAAAATATATGCCTCCAACTAAACTTTTTTCTACATCACACGACTATACCCCATCATATATAGTCAGTATAGTCATGTGATGTAGAAAATGTCATGTAATGTTCAAGTGATGAGCTCAATTCATGTCACTTTCAAGTGATGAGTACACTGCATGTCACGTCCAAGTGATGAGCTCACTGCATGTCACATTGAAGTGGCGAGCTCACTGCATGTCATATTCACGTAACGAGCGCACTGCATGTCACGTTGAAGTGGTGAGTTCACTGCATGTCACATTCAAGTGATGAGCACACTGCATGTCCCATTCAAGTGATGAGCGCACTGCATATCACATTTAAGTGATGAGCACACTGCATGTCATTAAAGTGGCGAGCTCACTGCATGTCACATTCAAGTGGCGAGCTCACTGCATGCCACATTCAAGTGATGAGCGCACTGCATGTCACTTTCAAGTGATGAGCTCACTGCATGTCACATTTCAAGTGTTCAGCTCACTGCATGTCACATTCAAGTGATGAGCGCACTGCATGACGTTCAAGTGGTCAGTGCACTACATGTCACATTCAAGTGTTGAGCTCACTGCATGTCACATTCAAGTGGTGAGCTCACTGCATGTCACATTCAAGTGGCGAACTCACTGCATGTCACATTCAAATGATGAGCGCACTGCATGTCACATTCAAGTGGTCAGTGAACTATATGTTACATTCAAGTGTTGAGCTCACTGCGTGTCACATTCAAGTGATGAGCTCACTGCATGTCCCATTCATTCATGTGATGAGCTCCCTGCATGTCACATTCAAGTGATGAGCTCACTGCATGTCACACTCAAGTGATGAGCGCACTTCATCTCACATTCAAGTGATAAGCTCACTGTTCGTCACATTCAAGTGGTGAGCTCCTCCTCCTGCACGTAGCGTGGCAACCCATGGCACCTGTTGGGTCTGGGTTCCTGCGAGGAGGTGGGAGGTGGAGGAGGTTGAGGTGGAACTGGTGGTGGAGGAGGTGGACCCCTGACAAGGCCATTTTACCCCACCCTACCTGGCCATTATAACCCCACCCTACCTGGCCATTATGAACTGACCCTCCCTAGCCATTATAACCCCACCCTACATGGCCATTATAAACCCACCCTACCAGCCTATTATAAACCCCAGTGACACGACAAATATGGACCCAGAACCCACACATCACTGACAATTATCACGATTGGTAATACCCCTAGACAACAAAGCCGAGCCTAATTAGCGTAATTGCATAAATTGACATAATTACCTAATTTTGTAAAATTACACCTTTTGCATTTTTCATTTCATTTTTATTATTTTTCAAGACAATATATACAACAATCCTGACCCTGATGCCTGTTGTATATTTGGAGTTCGCATGTTTCTCTCACTCTCCCCTTCGTTGTGTGAATTTTTGTCCAGCTCCTGTTTGTCACTCCACATTTATAGTTGCTGATATAAATTGACACGTAAAATGCCACTTAATTGGGCAATCATATGTGGCCAGGTTACGTCTGAAAAAGACATATATCTTATGGGCCTTACCTGGTAAAATAAACAAATAAGCAGGTGGCTAGGTGAGTGATTGAATGAGAGAGTGGCTGAGTGATTGAGTGGTTGAGGGAGTGAGTGGCTGAGTTAGTGAGTGGCTGAGTGAGAGGCTGAATGAGTGAGTGGTTGAGTGAGTGGGTAGCAGAGTGACTAAGCAGCTGAGTGAGTGGCTGGGTGAGTGAGTGGTTGATTGAGAGCTTGAGTACGTGAGTGGTTGAGTGAGTGGCTGAGTGAGTGGCTGGTGAGAGGCTGAGTGAGTGAGTGGCTGAGTGAGTGAGTGGCTGAGTGACTGAGTGGTTGAGTGAGTGGCTGAGTGGGTGGCTGAGTGAGTGGCTGAGTAAGTTAGTGTTTGAGTGGCTGAGTGAGTGAGTGGTTGAGTGAGTGGCTGAGTTGGTGGCTGAGTGGTTGCGTGATTGACAGGTTGAATGAGTGAGTGAGTGGTTGAGTGAGTGGCTGAGTGAATGAGTGGCTGGGTGAGTGAGTGGCTGCGTGAGTGAGTGGCTGCGTGAGTGAGTGGTTGAGTAAGTGGTTGAGTGAGTGAGAGGTTGAGTGAGAGGTTGAGTGAGTGGCTAAGTGAGTCAGTGGCTGGGTGATTGAGTGGCTGAGTGACTGAGTGGTTGAGTGAGTGGCTGAGTGGGTGGCTGAGTGAGTGAGACACGGGAAGCAAGAGGGAGACAGGGGGAGATAGAAGAGTGAGACACGGGAGAGAAAGGATACACGGGGAGAGAGAGGAGGGAGACAGGGGGAGGTTGGAGAGGGAAAAGCGGGGAGAGAGAAGAGACACGGGGAAAGATAGGAGGGAAACGCGGGGAGGGAGAGGAGAGAGACACGGCGACATAGAGGAAGGAGACACGGGGAGAGAGAGGAGGGAGAACCTGGGAAAAAGAGAAAGGGGGAGACACGGGGAGGAGGTGAGAGGTAGGAGGAGAGTGCGTGGAGGTGAGAGGGGAGAGATAGGAGGAGAGTGCGTAGAGGAGGCGAGGGCTCCTATAATGATGACTTCAAGGCATGCTGGGAGACAAGTTCACGTGACCCACATAGCACAGGGAGCCATCGCTGTTGGAACCGCATGGGCAGGGAACGTGGCCTCCAACCCACCACCTGCACCAGCCTCACCACCACAAACCAACAACCACAACTAGAACTACAAATTCAACCACAAATGTAACCACAAATGTAACCACAGCCACAACCATAACCAACAACCATAACCACTATAACCACAACTATAACCAAAAGCAACTACAATTATAACCACACCCACAACTATAACCACAATTATAACCATATCTATAACCACAACTCTAAGCACTAAAACCAGACACAACTATAACCACAACCATAATATAACCACTACAACTATAACCGCATCTCCGGTTATCACAGGTGGCAACATATGGTTCGAAAGAAGTTCAACACACATACAACAAAAAAAGACAAAAAAATATTCTATAGCCTATAACAGACTGTTGGGGCAAGTTCTGTTAGCGAGCACCTATGGAGGCCCGCAGTGTGGAACACAAGCAGGTGGGTGGCCAGCACTACACCCGACCGTCTTTGTCTCCCGAGTGGCGATGTTTATTACACACCACAACAGGTACTAATTTCAGGCAGAGTCGACGTAGCGGAAGCCCTGGACTGGTTCAGATGATCGTCACTGGTGTTGGCCGTGAGCGGGAATCGAACTTCCTCGGGTCCGTGGCGTGGCATTCAACCGCTACTCTACCGCTCCCTACACATACAACAACCATGAAAGCCAACATAACCACCTTCACCACAACTATAACCACAAAACATAACATAACCATCACAACTTTGACCACAATCACTATTATAACCACAACCCCAAGTATAACAACACCAATAACATAACCACAACTGTAACTATAACCATGAAAACCCCAACCTCCTCGTACACAACTATAGCCACAAAAAATATACCCCCCACAACCGCAATTATTACGACAACCAAAAGGACCATAACAACTAACATAACCACCTACACCACAACTAAAACCTGAACCACTACAACCAGCGATACAACCACAACTATAACTGCAGCCACCACATCCAAAACCACCACAACCAACATCACCTCAACCACCACAACCATAACAAGCAACATAACCACAACAACCACATTGATGCTGATACTCTAACACCACCTACACAACCACTTTATCAAGGCTCTATGTATCCGTGTGTCCATGTGTCTCCGTGTGTCTCCACATGTCCCTGTGGGTGGGTGGATAGATGGGTTAGTGGGTGAGTGGGCAAGTGAGTGGGTGGGTGTGTGGGCGATAGAATCGAACCTGCACATCTGCAGTGCAAGTCCAGTGAGCTAACGACCCGCATGTGGTGGGGTAAAGTGGGGGTACGCCCACCTTGCTCCAAAACGTGGAGATCAGCGTGGAAGAGTAGACCAAATACCCTAATTAGCGGTGTCTAGTGGAGGCCTCCTCAGCCAGCACGCGATTCGCCTCCTTCACAATAAACCCTTCCTTGCAAAGATGAAAAAGTATATTTGACTGATCCCATCAGCCTCTCATCAGCAGCAATGGCTCAACTCGAGCGCCACGCTGGGCCGCTTTCCACCTTCAGTGCCTCAGCAGCAGAGCCGGGCTCTGCTTGAACCGATGCCGTGAGCCCAGCAGCTGTTTAGAAGCCTACGGCTGTGGGCCGCCTTTGTCTCTCCTCCACCACTGCTGAGGTGTCCACACCATGCGAGGTTCTCACCTTCAGGCTGAGTCGACCCAGAGGAGGCCCAGGCAGCGAACCGCTTCAGAAGTTGGCGCCACGTTCACCGGCGGAAGCGGAAGTAGAGAGCAGCAGAAGCATCGCGTGTGGGGAGCAGCTGAGGAGTGGATCAGAACTGTGTATTAGTGGTGGTGTGGTTGTTAGTGGTGGGGTTGTTATTAGTGGTGGGGTTGTTATTGTTGGTGGGGTTGTTATTGGTGGTGGGGTTGTTATTGGTGGTGGCGTTGTTAGTGGTGGGGTTGTTGTTAGTAGTGCTCTGTTAAGGCTAAATACGCGGGAGCTTTGTCTTTGGCGGTGTGAGTGGGGGAGGGGGCGTAGAGGGGGGGGAAGGTGCTGGGGGGGAGGGGCTCACAGGATATTGCGTCACTGAGGGCGTGATCACCGAGCCCCGCCCCCACTTGCTTCTGCCGATCTTTTTTCTCACATGTGGCGGTAGAGAAGCACCGAGACGACAGAAGCAGCGACTCTCTGGAGGAAGTGAGGAACTGTAGGTGAGTGGTGATGTGAGTGGTGAGGACGTGTGTGTCTGTGTAGTGTACTGGCAGGAGGAGTGGTGGCGTTAGTGGTGTTACTGATAGTGGTGGTGGTGTGTTGTGAGTGAGTCGTGACGATGTGAGTTCATGTCAGAATCAGAATATTTATACTGGAGTCAGATGAGCTATACAGCTCTTTCTCACAGATGTCCAGTGTTGTGGGTGAGTGGTAAAGATGTAACCTCGCGTTGATGTGAGTTTCTTATTAATGATGTGGGTCCGTGTTAATGATGTGGGTTTGTGATTTAAAGCTTTCGTGACTGCAGTAATTCATATTCTTAGTTCTTTCGGTAAAGTCACGTTGAAGGGAAACAATAAAATAATAAAATATATATATAAAACAATAAAATTCTCACGACGTTTCGACCATAACACAAACGGTCGTCATCAGGTATGTCTGTTTGCATAAATTTATTTATTTTTAAACGGTGTATTTATTTATTTATGAAAAAACGTTAGCACCACGCGCAGCGATTTAGCAGTTTATTTAGAAGGACGAGTCCATCTATGTTCTGAAAAGAGGAGGGGGGAGACGAAAAAATTATTGTATGCCGTCTGAAAGCCACTGTAAGCGTGAACAATCAATTAAGACCTGAAATGGTTTATCAAATCTTTCCAATGATTGCTAAGCCAGAATCCATCTTCTCGGTTGAAATTGTCTCTGTGCTTGTATATGTGGATAGCCTCATGAACGAATTTCTCATGGTAGCCAGATGGCTTACAAAGAACCTCTGTCTTGGAAAAGTCAATGTCATGTGAGCCTACTGAATTATAACAATGATCTGCCACGGCCGAGGTGTTGGTCCTACCGTGTTTAAGGTCTGCTTTGTGTTCACGAATGCGGTCCGAGACATGGCGTTTGGTTTCTCCAATGTAACTACTACCACAGAGGCAACTTAGTTTGTAGATACCAGGGTATTGTATGTCCGAAATCACATCTTTTACAGACGGAACCAGATCACGGATTTTATGTAATGTGTTGAAACGGACCTGGATCTTGTGTTTATTCAAGATTTTGGAGATCTTTTTTGTGATCCCCGCAATGTAGGGTAAAGTGATGGTTTTGAAAGGCTCCTCAAGAGGGTCCTTCTTCATGGTTTGAGTGATAGCTTTGCGGATTGTATAGTCGGAGTAACCATTAGCCTTAAGAGCTTGGTGTACGTGCTTGAGTTCACTGCCTATGTGTTCCTGGTCGGATATGCATTGGGCTCTATGATACAGAGTCTTGATGAGAGAATTCTTCTGTGATGGATGGTGGTGGGAATCCGGTTTCAGATAAGCATCCGTATGGGTAGCTTTCCTGTAGACAGAGTGGCTCATTGAACCATCAGGTCTCTTTTTAATTAGGACATCCAAAAAAGGTAGCTTGCCATCTTTTTCGACTTCCATGGTAAATCTGATGGCTGGGTGTATGGAATTGATGTGGTCGAAGAATTGGTCTAGAGCAGGCCGGCCATGTTGTCAGATAACAAAAGTGTCATCCACGTACCTCTTCCATAAGGTTGGGCGCAGAGTGGCAGTCTGGATGGCATCAGTCTCAAATTTCTCAATGAAAATGTTAGCTATAACCGGAGATAGGGGGGAGCCCATTGGGATCCCCTCAGTTTGTTTGTAGAAAGTTCCATTCCAAGTGAAGGGCTATCCACATATACAAGCACAGAGACAATTTCAACCGAGAAGATGGATTCTGGCTTAGCATTGGAAAGATTTGATAAACCATATCAGGTGTTGTGAGTGAGTCGTGATGATGTGAGTTCATGTCAGAATCAGAATATTTATACTGGAGTCAGATGAGCTATACAGCTCTTTCTCACAGATGTCCAGTGTTGTGGGTGAGTGGTAAAGATGTAACCTCGTCTTGATGTGAGTTTCTTATTAATGATGTGGGTCCGTGTTAATGATGTGGGTTTGTGATTTAAAGCTTTCGTGACTGCAGTAATTCATATTCTTAGTTCTTTCGGTAAAGTCACGTTGAAGGGAAACAATAAAATATATATAAAACAATAAAAATTCTCACGACGTTTCGACCATAACACAAACGGTCGTCATCAGGTGTGTCGGTTTGTATAAATTTATTTATTTTTAAACGGTGTATTTATTTATTAAAAACGTTAGCACCACGTGCAGCAATTTGGCAGTTTATTTAGAAGGACGAGTCCGATTTAAAGCTTTCGTGACTGCAATGATTCATCTTCTTTGGTTCTTTCGTTAAAGTCACGTAGAATGAGAATAAAATAGTAAATTTATAAAATAAAATAACACAATAATATTCTCACGACGTTTCGGCCACAACACAAGTGGCCTTCATCAGGTGAAGGGACGAGACTGTCTGGTAGGACAGCACTGGAGTGAAAAAGCCACGTTCAGATCACGACCTTTAAGCTGTGTGAGAGGAAACAAAGTGCCTTGACAAAGGAATTAGCATATAATTTAGCATTGAAATGGCTGAGTGATTAGCTTGTGACTGGTCACAGAAATGGCTTTGTTAAAAGTTAAAGCATACACATCCGCAGAGGCACCCCTTGACAAAGGAATTAGCATAGAATTTAGCATTGAAATAGCTAAGTTAAAGCATACACATCCGCAGAGGCACCCCTTGACAAAGGAATTAGCATAGAATTTAGCATTGAAATAGCTGAGTGATTAGCTTGTAACAGGTCACAGAAATAGCTATGTTAAAGTCAGAGCATACACATTCACCGAGGCACTTAGTACAAATCAAACAGGATAATTTATCCTTGAAATAACTAGGCGAATTTAGCATTGAAATAACTGAGTGATTAGCTAGTGACTGGTCACAGAAATGGCTATGTTGAAGTCAAGGCCTACACATCTGAGCTATTCACAGTACTATATAGTGAACCAATAAAAAACTAAAATATAAAATACCTTAATGTTATCAATAAACTCTATATTCTCCAATCAGATAAGCTACCAACAATAAGTCGTTATATTTCACAATGCTATATGGCGAAAAAATGGGTGGATTCTTACCCTCAACTTTAGCAACACGGATAGCTATGGGCCCCGTTCAGACAGACGAGTTCATCCATGGTCGGAACAGAGGAGGGGGAGAGAGACAGCTGCGAGGCGCTATTATACTCCATGTTGTAAACCATACCATTTACCGTGGTGTGAGAGGTATTAAGAGTCAATGCTGGCGAAAGAGCTGCGGTCTGAAGGTCATCGTAAAATACAATTAATTAAGAACAGAAATGGTTTAAAACATCTTTCCAATGGTTATTAAGCCAGAATCCATCTTCTCGGTTGAAATTGTCTCTGTGCTTGTATATGTGAATGGCCTCATGAACGAATCTCTCATGGTAGCCGGTTGGTTTGCAAAGAACCTCCGTCTTGGAGAATTCAATGTCATGTGAGCCCAATGAATTATAACAGTGATCTGCCACGGCAGAGGAGTTCGTTCTACCGTGTTTCAAGTCTGCTTTATGTTCGCGGATGCGGTCCGAGATATGTCGTTTGGTTTCTCCAATGTAGCTACTACCACAGACGCACTTTAGTTTGTAAACGCCCAGGTACTGTATGTCTGGAACAGCATCTTTTACAGATAGAACCAGATCACGGATTTTATGTACTGTGTTGAATCGGACCTGGATCTTGTGTTTATTCAGGATTTTGGAGATCTTTTTAGTGACCCCTGCAATGTAGGGTAAGGTGATGGTTTTGAGTGGCTCCACAAGAGGATCCTTCTTCATGACTGGAGTGATGGCTTTGCGGATTGTGTAGTCGGAGTAACCATTAGCCCTGAGAGCCTGGTGTACGTGCTTGAGTTCACTGGTAATGTGTTCCTGGTCGGAAATGCATTGGGCTCTATGGTATAGAGTCTTGATGAGGGAGTTCTTCTGGGATGGATGGTGGTGGGAATCCGGTTTCAAGTAAGCATCTGTATGGGTAGCTTTCCTGTAGACAGAGTGGCTCATTGAACCATCATGTCTCCTTTTAATTAAGACATCCAAAAAGGGTAGTTTGCCATCTTTTTCGACCTCCATGGTAAATCTGATGGCTGGGTGTATGGAATTGATGTGGTCGCGGAATTCGTCTAGAGCAGGCTGGCCATGTGGCCAGATGACAAAGGTGTCATCAACGTACCTCTTCCATAAGGTCGGGCATAGAGTGGCAGTCTGGATGGGGTCAGTTTCAAATTTTTCCATGAATACGTTGGCTACAACCGGAGATAGGGGGGAGCCCATTGGGGTGCCCTCAGTTTGCTTGTAGAAAGTTCCATTCCAGGTGAAGTATGTGTTGGTTGAGCAATGTCTCACCAAGGGGGGTACACCAGTATGCAGTCCTTGATGAACCAGGTCTTCAATGATAGCGATGGTGTCAGGTACCGGGACTTTGGTGAACAAGGACACCACATCAAAACTGACAAGCAGGTCGTCTGGGGACAGGGAAATGCCTTTGATTGTCGATACCAGGTGAGTAGAATCTAATACCGCAGAGGTGTTTTTTCCAGTGAAAGGTCGCAGTATATCAGCAAGAAAACGTGCCAGTTTGTAGGTGGGGGAGATGATAGTAGAGACGATGGGACGAAGGGGTGTATCTTCTTTGTGTATCTTTGGAAGGCCATATAATCTTGGTGGTCAGGCAGCAGAGGGTTTCAACGAGAACTGTTTGATCTCATCAATTAATGCTGTTGAATCAGAGATCATTTTGTTCGTTTTGGTGACCAGGCTGTTGGTGGGATCTCTTTTTATTTTTGTATAGCTGCCATCGTTGAGTAGTTCTCAATTAAAAAAGAGGGATGATATTGTCGTCCTCTCAGCCGACAAGGGCAATGCCACTGTCATCATGGACAAAACAGAATATAACACATTGCCTTACTCGAGACTTTAGTTGTTATTTTTGCCGTGATCTGCTCCATTAACGGATGTAGAAAGTAAAATAACTTGTAGCGTGTTAAACTTCTTTCAACGTAGCCAACTGTGCTAATCGGAGTGTTGGGAGCAAGGGCAACACTAAAACACAAGCGCATGACTAAACAGTTTAACACGCAGGCTGTGCTATAAACTGTTTAACACGCAGGCTTTCGCGAAAAATATTATCCATAATACACGTTTTTTTTGGTTAGATCACGTAAAATTGTACCAAAAAAACTGTATTATGTGCTATAAACCTGTATTGTGTGCTATAGACAACTACCTTTATGTTCCTGTTCAGGAAATGACGATACAGTACAGAAAATTATGAGCACGCGGTACACCACCAGTGGCTACCGCGTCTACTACCGCGTGTGCAGGCGGTGCAACTGCACTGGCCCACACGAGCGGGGAGCGGCTGCATTGCCACGCCACGTGGAGGAGAGGGGGACATTGGCAGGCTCCATCTTCTTGTTCCTTGCACCAGGCCCAGAGACCCTCACACAGAGACCCAGACCCTCACACAGAGACCCAGAGACTCGCACAAAGACCCAGAAGAGACCCTTACAGATAGCCAGCGACTCGCACACAGAGTCACAAGAGACCGACAGACGCTGGACACGAGAGGCCCAGAGACCAATGCGGCAGCGACTCCGTGAGCAGGGATGGCGCGAGACCGCGCTTTCGGTGACACCACGTGGTGATGACACCACGTGCCGAGTGCGCGCGCCGAGTCACGTGGAGGCGGGCGGCCATCTTACCTGGGGACAGTGCTGTACTGTAACAGCGGGGGAGCGGTGGTGCAGCGGTTAGCGCGGTGCTGTGTGTAAACATCGCCACTAGGGAGAAAAAGGCGGCCCGGCGTGGTGCTGGCTGCCCACCCCCTCGTGTGCCATGCATAGCTGCTCGCTAACAGCACTTGCCCCAAAAGTCTGTTCAGGATATACGGGGGATCTTTGTGTCAGTCTGTGTGTGTGTCTGTGTGAGTGTGTGAGTGAGTGTGTGAGCGGCAATATCTTTTCATCGGTTGCGTAACGCTGTGTGGAAGCTACCTGGTCTGTCACTTCGCATTAAGCTTCGGGTCTTCTCGCCCACGGTCATTCCCTTCCTTCTCTACACTTGCGAAACGTGGACCCCCCTAATGGAGCATCTTCGCAGGTTGGAAACATTTAAGCTGGCCTGCCTACGATCCATCCTGGGTTTAACCAGGCTGGATTGTGTGAGGAGCTCATAAATCCTCAAAAGAGCTGGGCAAGGTCCCATCGGTGAGCTCCTCTGGCAGGCAAGGCTGTGTTGGCTGGGTCATGTAGCCCGCATGCCCAGCCACCGCATGCCGAAACAGCTTTTGTTCGGTCGGATCGAGGGGGCTAAACGGGCGCGGCATGGGCTAGAGAAGAGATGGAGTGATGTGGTACAGGAGGACGTGGAGCTGAGTGGACTTGCCGATGACTGGTACCAGTGCTGTCAAGATCGGCCTCTGTGGAGGAGGCTCGTGAAGAACGCTACTGGGCAGTTGGAGGCAGTCGCCCTCCAACAACGGAGGGCGGAGGAGTGACGCTCACAACAACGAGCGGAGCGCCGGGTGACTAAGGCACAGCAGGTTGGCACAGTAGGGGGCACAGGTGGTGCATCAGCCAGTCATCTCAGTCGACCCGTGGCACCTGGGTCTGCCCCGTGACCTCCTGCCAGCGGGCGTTCGACACTTCACGTGGCCTCAAGGTGCACATGGCCTTGCACAAGCGTCGTGGTGACGTCGCCACCCTACTTAGTGGCGAATGGTGGTTGTTGTTGAGTGAGTCTGTGAGTGAGTCTGTGTGTGTGAGTGTGTAAGTCTATGTGTGTGTGCGTGTGTGTGTGCGTGCACGTGTGCGTGCACATGTGGATCGCCACACAAATTTGGTGAAACTCCTACCCGTGGTCGCTGAGGTCGCCATCTCCTGGCCTAGCCAGGGTCTGGGCAGCGCAGCAAGTGGAGACATTTCCAGCTCTCGGAGATTGAATGTTTCCCCCTCACACGCGTTGGTTCTCTCCCCTCACATGTATACTCGCTCTTGAATGGAGCTGGGCAAACATATGTCATGCAGTGGGGCCCATTGCCTGAAACATCGCCCATGATATATTTTCCTCTTAAGGCAGCCGTTGTATTAACGAATGAGTTCAGTGATTTGTGTTATTTGTGCACCACTGCCAACGCGGTATCGACAAATAATCCCAATGTAGGACCACAGAGCTTGGGGATATTGTTGGTCGCGCCGGTTTCTGGCTGGCTGCAACACCAATGCACAAAATACAGCACTAACATAGAATATGTATGTATGTTGAACTTCTATCGCACCGTACGTAGCCAACCGCGCTAATCGAAGGTGCTGGGGAAGGACAACAAACTAAGCACAAAAAGCGGTTCTAAGAAAATGAGTTGTCAAAGACATTTAAAAGTGCAGAGCTCCAATGGCTTCCAAATATCGGAAGGAAGAGCGGTCCAGATGGCCGCAGAAGCGCATCTAAAAGCGGCGCGATGCGGTGACCGCACCCCAGAGCCCCCCCCAACGCCCCTTGGACCCCCTCCGCGAAGACAGCGCAGAGTGCCGCTGCTCCCTTGTGACCAGGTCGCGTCTGAAAAAGAGCTACATGGACCAGTGGGCCTTACTTGGTAAATAAAAATAGTTTAGTTCGGGCCACCTCCCGCAACACGACGCTTGTGAGCATGGGGACACCGCGTGCTCCCCTCCAGATCGCATCTCCAGCTCACATCAGCTTATACCTCGACCTTACACCTTGAGCTCACGCCTTAAGCTCGAACTTTCAGTTCACACCTCTGCCTCACCACCTTCTGTTGAGCTCCACCAAGCATGCTCGTCTCAGGTTATTTCATCACGAATACAGTAGCCGCATTGTACAAAGACTCCACCGCCACTCAGGGACATCACCATTCACGGACATCTCCGCCACTCACAGCAGGGGCAACGGACACCACTGGTGACATTTCACATATGTGATTGAGATGCTCAGCAGTGGTTTCAGGTGCATTTTGATGACTCCATGAGAACCGTTCTTGATCTGCTGAAGTAGGAGCAATAATCCTCGTGCCACTTTTTTAGTTCGTCCCAGAGCACCCTACACCGACTGGGTCGTGGCAGTGACAGCAGCAGCAGCAGTGACATCGTGGCGCGTCACTGACACGGCTAAACACACATGAGCGGAGACGCAGTGGCGGCAGCAGGCAAAGCACATCCCTCACATGAACACTAAATCAAGCTACACTCTAGCCCACAGATGTGTCAGTCAAAGACAAAGATCCTCCGTAAAGACTTAAGACTGTTGTGGCAAGCGCTGTTAGCGAGCGCCTTATGAAGGCTGACATGGCATGTGAGGTAGCCTAAGCTAAATGAGCACCAGGCACTAATTTGAGACTGAGTCGACCTAGGGGAGGCCTAGTAACGATTTAGATAATCATCACTGGTGTTGGCCATGAGTGGAAATTGAACTCGGGTCGCCGGGTTCGTAGCGCAGCACGCTAACCTTTACACTTCTGCTCACCACAGATCTGTCAGTCACAAGCATACACATTGGAAGCAATCAACATCGGGCATATAAATGGTTCTGTTTAGACAACTTCACCAGTCCATCCAACTGCTGGTGGTAAAGGTAGGTTCACACCTTCTGTTAGCCGAAAATATCACTCGTGTCCTTGAGCATGTGATTGAGTCACCAAGGTGAATGTAGGCAAGGCGAGGCAATCATCTAGAAATGACTGACAAAGGATCTACATTAACCAGCTTTTCGAACAATATTATGACTTCACTTAATACAAAACAATATTCTTAGTAACTATTATTCTTAAAAAATAACAATAACTTATTTTAATGGATGACGCGTAAACAAAGGAGGGAACATGGAAAGGGTGCAGCGATGTTGGAATGTTATTTATTTTGTATTATTTCTTATTTGGGGTGGTGGTGGTGTTGGTAGAGGTAAAGGTGTTTATAGAGTTGGCAATTGTAGGATAGGTAGCGTTGATAGGGCTGTTGTTGGAAAGAGTGATGGTGTCGGTTGGGGTGGTCGTGTTGGTAGGAGTCATTGTGTTGGTAGGATTGGTGTTGGTAGGGTTGGTGTTGGTAGGGGGAGTGGTGTTGGTAGGAATAATGGTGTTGGTATGGTTGGTGTTGGTAGGGTTGGCGTTGGTAGGGTTGGTTTTGGTAGGAGTGGTGGTGTTCGTCGGAGTAGTTGCGTTTGGTAAGGGTAGCGGTGTTGGGAGGGGTGGTGGTGTTGGTAGGTGTGCGGATTCTAAAGGTGGTGGAGTTGGTAGGAGTGGTGGAGCAGGCATTGATCCGGGCCATGAAGAGTGGTCTCTTTGCCCTCATGATCACGAGGCGGGACTCACGCTCAGCTGGGGTGATGATGTGGGAAGGAGTGGTGGTGAGGGTAGAGGAAGTGATGGTGGTCAGGGTTGGGTTAGTAGAGGAGGTAGTGTTAGTAGGTGTGTGGTTGGTAGAGGTGGTGGAGTTGGTAGGAGTGGTGGAGCAGGCATTCATCCAGCCATGAAGAGTGATCTCTTTTCCCTCATGATCATGAGGCTGGACACATGCTCAGCTGGGGTGATGTGGGTAGGGGTGGTAGTGAGGGTAGAGGAGGTAATGTTGGTAAACGTGGGATTGGTCAAAGTGGCGGAGTTGGTAGGAGCGGTGGAGTTGGTGATTGAGCTGGTAGGGGTAATTGAGCTTATTTTAGTGCGGCGGGCATTGATGCGGGCCATTATCATGAGGTGACACCACTCACACTCAGCTGGGATGATGGTGTTGGTCCGGTGGTCCGGGTGGTAGTGAAGGTGGAGAAAATGCTGTTGGTAGGGTTTGTAGGGGTGGAAGGGGTGGTGGTGTTAGTCAGGATAGTATTGGTAGAGGTGTTGGTATTTAAAAGTGTGATGGTGTTAGTCGAGATAGCGGTGTTTTTCGGGGTGGGGTTTGTCATGGTGGTGTTGGTAGGAATGGTGGTGTTGGTAGGAGTGGTGGTGTTGGTAGGAGTGGTGCTGTTGGTGGGTGCGCTGGTAAGTGTTGGTGAGCTATTCATCATGGAGCAGCCATCCAGTTGAGTCTTTAGGGATCTATGGGTCCTCTTGATTTTCATGGGGTGGCACTTGCTCCGAGCCAATTTCCACATGGATCCTCTCATGTAGCGGCTTCGGTAAACTCGTCTGCGCTGCGATGACTTCTGTTTAAAACCGGAAACAAAATCATTATGAGAGGCAAGAGATTGCAGTCTCCTTCTTCCCCTGTTGGTCACTCCACTCAAATATGTTTTTTTCACTTGCCATCTGCCACACCACCACCATTGATTGAGCACGAGTGTTGTACCTGCCTTTCAGTGGCAAATATCGGACAACTATTTGTAATCCACCAACATGAACAATGTGTGCTTGTAATAAATGTGTGCGACTTTGTCGAGGATGTGAGTGTGATTTTTTATTGTTTGTTGTTGTAACGTTCTAACCTGCCTCTCCTGTACATCTGTGAAAAATAGCTTAATAGCTCATCGGATTCTTCCAGTATAAATATTCTGATTCTGATTTGTGTCATCTATGCATGTGAGATTATGACATTTGCCTGAGTGATCTATATCCATGATGCCTCTCTGGGTGTGGTGTCTCTGTTGTGGTGTCCTGCTGATGTTCTATGTTACAGTGACGCCAGCATACTCTCTCTCTTATTAGTGGATTCTTCAGCCAGACTCTTAGGCTGGTAATGGTGATCCCCGCGCTCTCCACGTCGTAAGTGATGGCCACCGGCCCACTGTGCAGCATCTTTATCAAGGTCGTCCACCTTGAGGGAGACGGGTATTCTCCATCTTGGGGAACCGTCATCTGTGGTGCCGCCGCAGCGGAGCCGCTCCAGCGGAGCCGTGCCCACCGCCGCGACGCCGTCACCGATGCCTCGGATTTCCCGCCACTCTCCCGGGGCTGGTGCCTTCTCAGACGTCCGCGTTTTGCCCACTGCACAGTCGTGAGGCCGCCGCAGCAGAGCCGCTCTGCCGAGGCCGTGCCCACCGCCGTGAAGCTGCCACCGGGGGATGCCGACGCCAACGCGGTGCACCCTCGCCACCCCCCCTCCCCCCGCACGAACGCACACACGCCCCACGTAGAGCCAGGAGGGGAGGTCACCCGGCCGATAGGTTTTTTTTCCAGAAGTCCCTAATGGGATCGATCTTCATGGTTTCCTGCGGCCGGGAAATTGGGCGATCTTCCCCCTGTAGCTGACATGCACTGCGGCGCCGGGACCTAATATTAAAGTTGCATGGTCACGGCAAGGGCCATCGAGCCACCGCGAGTGGAACCACACACACACAAGCACGGGTCAGTGGACTGGTAGCGGGAGAACAGAGAGCGGATGTCGGAGAGATCACTGCGGCGACATCACCCGAGTTGGGATCCGGGTATCGAAGGGTGGGAAAATCCGAGCCCCTGATTGGACGGGAGGCCAAGGGAGTGAAACGGCGAAATTCCTTTGTTGTAGGTGGGATAAAGGGAGGGGGATTCAGGTAGCAAGGCAGTTCTTCAAGATCATCGCGGTCCACGCAGGAGGGGAGTTAGCCGTTCGAGACGTCCGCGTGATGCACTTCAGCGCAGCCAGGCTCAACCCTCTACTGATCGCTTTTCTACAGCTTCCAGCGCAGCAGAGTGGAAGTACACGTGAGTAAGAGAGAGAGGTAAGTTTGGGCTATTTGATCGAGGGTAGAAAGCAGAGCGATAGGCAGAGGAAATACAGTCTAGGATCTCAAGGGGAATAGGCTGACATCCACTGACCCACACAATTACGCGTAGCTTAACGGGTTGCTTGCGGTAAATAAAATAACTGGTAGGGGAATAAACTGTTTCGTGTGCTCCTTTGGAGGGTGAAGAGGAGGGTGGAGAGTGTTTTGTGTTCGCGCGCACACGCGGCTGTTTGCGGCGAATAAAGGAGTAGAGCGTGCTTGGTGTCCGTACCTGTACGATCGTTTACAGTATTGTTCAGCACGCGCGTGCCTACACGACTATTTTTGGTGGTGCCCAGCGCTCGCGTACCTGCGCAATCGCCTACAGTAGCGGTTTGCACTCACGTGCGTGCGCGGTTTACAACGAGGTTGAGCTTTCATTTGTGACCAGGTTCCATCTGAAAAATAAGTTAGTACCTCAGTGGGCTTTGACTGGTATGATGGGGGTGTTCTTGATTTGAAGCTTTCGTGACTGCAGGAATCCATACTCTTTGGTTCTTTCGGCAAAGTCACGTAGGTATAAAATCAAATAAATCAGTCTGCCTCAGCAGCAGACCATGCTTTCCCCACCCGATGATGGACGCTTGTGTTGCACCCGAAACATCGTGATTTACTTTATTTTATACCTACGTGACTTTACCGAAAGAACCAAAGAGTATGATGGGGCTGGTTTAGTTTTATTTGTTTGTGTTTGGGTGATTTGTTAACCTTTCTTGTACTTTGCACTATTACATGTTTTTGTAGTATTTGTTGTTGTAACGTTCTTACCAGCCCCTACCGGACATCTGTGAAAAAGAGCTTTATAGCTCATCGGATTCCTCAACCATTAAAAAATATTATTGTTCTGACTCTACTGGCTAGGGGACATTGTTCTGTCCGCACCAGCGCAACTCACCAACGCCGCACAAGGACAGCTGAGTCCAGCACATGTCCCAAATGCCACGCTGCCAGTAACAAAAAACACCCTTAAAGTTGCAGTGGATAATTTTTAAGTATACTTAATTGAGCAAGGTGTTTGCTTGTTCCAAATGACATATGCGACTTTGTCTAGGATGTGTGCGTGGATGTGATATATACTTGTGTGTGTGGTGTATGCGAGTGAGATTCTTATATCTGCACGAGTGATCTGTACGCGTGATGCATCTCTGCGTGTGGTGTCTCTGCATGTGGTGTATGTCACGGTGCCACGCTGATGGCCTGTGTGAGCGTGAAGTCGGCACTCACCACTGCATTCTTCAGCCGCCACTCCGAGGCTGAGGAGGGTGATCCCCGCGCTCGCCACCTCGTAGGCGATGGCCACCGGCCCGCTGTGCAGCATCTCCATGAAGGTCGTCCACCCTGAAGGAGCTGGGTCGTCGTCTTCTCCTCCTCCTTGGGGAACCTCCATGCCATGGCTGGGAGAGGAAGCGACTCGAGGCACCCTCTCGGCTTCGTGACCTGTGAGGCGGTTGCTGATGTGGACGGCCACGGTCGCTTTGGTGAGAGGTAGAGGCTGTCCGGCCTGTGGCAGTTGGACCTCCCAGGCTCCCCTCAGCTTAACCAGCCAGTTAGGGGAGAAATTCTTCTCCTCCGTGGGCACAGACGCGAGGAACGCGGAGCTCGCCACGAGCAGCGTCACGAGGGTGCGTGAAGTACTGCGCAGCCCGTGAGCCTCCATGGTGACTGCTACGAGAGAGGCTCCAGGAGGCTTCGTGCAGAGAGGCGCTCCTCAGCAGGCAGCTTGCAGCGTGGCTCTAGCGGCACACTGGGTGGAAGCGGGTGTGACGTCACGGCCCGAGGGCGGATGTGTGTTGTGTCTCATCTGTGTGTGTCTGTATGTCTGTGTGTGTGTCTGAGTGTTTGTGTGTATGTCTGTGTATCTGTGTGTGTATCTGTGTGTTTGTGTGTGTCTGTGTGTGTGTGCGGTAGTGTAGTGATTAGCGCGCTGTGCTATGAACCTAGCGACCCGGGGTTCGATTCCTGCTCACGGCCACCAACACTGGTGTCGTGTGCCGTGCCGGTCTTCGTAGGTGCTGCTCGTTATGGCTACAAGGGGAGGCCCAGGAGTGGTTGAGGTAATCGTCAGCAGTGTTGGTGGCCGTGAGCGGGAGTCGAACTTGGAGGGCAGCGTGGCATTCACTGCAACAACACCGCCCGCGCTCCGACTGGTACACGGTCCGAACAGTGCAGAGTGCACATAATTCGCGGCGTCTCTCGCACGGTCCGGGTCTCTGTGTGGAGAGCGGGAGACGAAGGCGAGGATCACACAGGGTAGAGGGTGCACGTCGGCACTGCTTCCCACGTCACAACACGAGTCACGTCACATCACAGACTCATCCTCACCGTGAACCAACATCATCAACACAAACCCACATCTTCTTAGTTCTTTCGGTAAAGTCACGTTGAAGGGAAACAATGAAATAATAAAATATATATAAAACAATAACAATTTTCACGACGTTTCGACCATAACACAAACGGTCGTCATCAGGTGTGTCGGTTTGCATGAATTTATTTATTTTCAAATGGTGTATTTATTTATTTATAAAAAAAAACGTTAGCGCCACGTGCAGCGATTTGGCAGTTTATTTAGAAGAACTAGTCCATCTATGTTCTGAAAAGAGGAGGGGGGAGACGACAAATTTTAATGTATGCTGTCTGAAAGCCACTTTAAGCGTGAACAATCAATTAAGACCTGAAATGGTTTATCAAATCTTTCCAATGCTAAGCCAGAATCCATCTTCTCGGTTGAAATTGTCCCTGTGCTTGTATATGTGGATAGCCCTTCACTTGGAATGGAACTTTCTACAAACAAACTGAGGGCACCCCAATGGGCTCCCCCCTATCTCCGGTTATAGCTAACATTTTCATGGAGAAATTTGAGACTGACGCCATCCAGACTGCCACTGCGCCCAACCTTATGGAAGAGGTACGCGGATGACACTTTTGTCATCTGACCACATGGCCGGCCTGCTCTAGACCAATTCTTCGACCACATCAATTCCATACACCCAGCCATCAGATTTACCATGGAAGTCGAAAAAGATGGCAAGCTACCTTTTTTGGATGTCCTAATTAAAAAGAGAGCTGATGGTTCAATGAGCCACTCTGTCTACAGGAAAGCTACCCATACGAATGCTTATCTGAAACCGGATTCCCATCACCATCCATCACAGAAGAATTCTCTCATCAAGACTCTGTATCATAGAGCCCAATGCATATCCGACCAGGAACACATAGGCAGTGAACTCAAGCACGTACACCAAGCTCTTAAGGCTAATGGTTACTCCGACTATACAATCTGCAAAGCTATCACTCAAACCATGAAGAAGTACCCTCTTGAGGAGCCTTTCAAAACCATCACTTTACCCTACATTGCGGGGATCACAAAAAAGATCTCCAAAATCTTGAATAAACACAAGATCCAGGTCCGTTTCAACACATTACATAAAATCCGTGATCTGGTTCCGTCTGTAAAAGATATGATTCCGGGCATACAATACCCTGATATCTACAAACTAAGTTGCCTCTGTGGTAGTAGTTACATTGGAGAAACCAAACGCCATGTCTCGGACCGCATTCGTGAACACAAAGGAGACCTTAAACACGGTAGGACCAACACCTCGGCCGTGGCAGATTATTGTTATAATTCAGTAGGCTCACATGACATTGACTTTTCCAAGACAGAGGTTCTTTGTAAGCCATCTGGCTACCATGAGAAATTCGTTAATGAGGCTATCCACATATACAAGCACAGAGACAATTTCAACCGAGAAGATGGATTCTGGCTTAGCAATCATTGGAAAGATTTGATAAACCATTTCAGGTTTTAATTGATTGTTCACGCTTACAGTGGCTTTCAGACGGCATACAATGATTGTTTCGTTTCCCCCCTCCTCTTTTCAGAACATAGATGGACTCGTACTTTTAAATAAACTGCTAAATCGCTGCGCGTGGTGCTAACGTTTTTTTATAAATAAATAAATACACCGTTTAAAAATAAATACATTTATGCAAACAGACACACCTGATGACGACCGTTTGTGTTATGGTCGAAACGTCGTGAGAATTTTATTGTTTTATATATATTTTATTATTTTATTGTTTCCCTTCAACGTGACTTTACCGAAAGAACTAAGAATATGAATTACTGCAGTCACCAAAGCTTTAAATCACAAACCTACATCATTAACACGGACCCACATCATTAATAAGAAACTCACATCAACGCGAGGTTACATCTTTACCACTCACCCACAACACTGGACATCTGTGAGAAAGAGCTGTATAGCTCATCTGACTCCAGTATAAATATTCTGATTCTGACATGAACTCACATCGTCACGACTCACTCACAACACACCACCATCACTATCAGTAACACCACTAACGCCACCACTCCTCCTGCCAGTACACTACACAGACACACACGTCCTCACCACTCACATCACCACTCACCTACAGTTCCTCACTTCCTCCAGAGAGTCGCTGCTTCTGTCGTCTCGGTGCTTCTCTACCGCCACATGTGAGAAAAAAGATCGACAGAAGCAAGTGGGGGCGGGGCTCGGTGATCACGCCCTCAGTGACGCAATATCCTGTGAGCCCCTCCCCCCCAGCACCTTCCCCCCCCCTCTACGCCCCCTCCCCCACTCACACCGCCAAAGACAAAGCTCCCGCGTATTTAGCCTTAACAGAGCACTCCTAACAACAACCCCACCACTAACAACGCCACCACCAATAACAACCCCACCACCAATAACAACCCCACCACCAATAACAACCCCACTACCACTAACAACCCCACCACCACGAACACCACCACCACTACTACCACACCACCACTAATACACAGTTCTGATCCACACCTCAGCTGCTCCCACACACGCGATGCTTCTGCTGCTCTCTCTACTTCCGCTTCCGCCGGTGAACGTGGCGCCAACTTCTGAAGCGGTTCGCTGCCTGGGCCTCCTCTGGGTCGACTCAGCCTGAAGGTGAGAACCTCGCATGGTGTGGACACCTCAGCAGTGGTGGAGGAGAGACAAAGGCGGCCCACAGCCGTAGGCTTCTAAACAGCTGCTGGGCTCACGGCATCGGTTCAAGCAGAGCCCGGCTCTGCTGCTGAGGCACTGAAGGTTGAAAGCGGTCCAGAGTGGCGCTCGAGTTGAGCCATTGCTGCTGATGAGAGGCTGATGGGATCAGTCAAATATACTTTTTTATCTTTGCAAGGAAGGGTTTATTGTCAAGGAGGCGAATCGCGTGCTGGCGGAGGAGGCCTCCACTAGACGCCGCTAATTAGGGTATTTGGTCTACTCTTCCACGCTGATCTCCACGTTTTGGAGCAAGGTGGGCGTACCCACACTTTACCCCACCACATGCGGGTCGTTAGCTCACTGGACTTGCACTGCAGAGGTGCAGGTTCGATTCCATCGCCCACACACCCACCCACTCACTTGCCCACTCACCAACTCACCCACTAACCCATCTATTCACCCACCCACAGGGACATGTGGAGACACGGAGACACATGGACACACGGATACATAGAGCCTTGATAAAGTGGTTGTGTAGGTGGTGTTAGAGTATCAGCATCAATGTGGTTGTTGTGGTTATGTTGCTTGTTATGGTTGTGGTGGTTGAGGTGATGTTGGTTGTGGTGGTTTTGAATGTGGTGGCAGTGGTTATAGTTGTGGTTGTATCGCTGGTTGTAGTGGTGGTTCAGGTTTTAGTTGTGGTGTAGGTGGTTATGTTGGTTGTTATGGTGCTTTTGGTTGTGGTAATAATTGCGGTTGTGGGGGGTATATTTTTTGTGGCTATAGTTGTGTACGTGGAGGTTGGGGTTTTCATGGTTATAGTTACAGTTGTGGTTATGTTATTGTTGTTGTTATACTTGGGGTTGTGGTTATAATTGTGATTGTGGTACAAGTTGTGATGGTTATGTTATGTTTTTGTGGTTATAGTTGTGGTGAAGGTGGTTATGTTGGCTTTCATGGTTGTTGTATGTGTAGGGAGCAGTAGAGTAGCGGTTGAACGCCACGCCACGGACCCGAGAAAGTTCGATTCCCGCTCACGGCCAACACCAGTGACGATCATTTGAACCAGTCCAGGGCTTCCCCTACGTCGACTCTGCCTGAAATGAGTACCTGTTGTGGTGTGTAATAAACATCGCCACTCGGGAGACAAAGACGGTCGGGTGTAGTGCTGGCCACCCACCTGCTTGTGTTCCACACTGCGGGTCTCCATAGGTACTCGCTAACAGAACTTGCCCCAACAGTCTGTTATAGGCTATAGAATAAATCTTTGTCTTTTGTTGTTGTATGTGTGTTGAACTTCTTTCGCACCATATGTTGCCACCTGTGATAACCGGAAATGCGGTTATAGTTGTAGTGGTTATATCATGGTTGTGGTTTTAGTTGTGTCTGGTTTTAGTGCTTAGAGTTGTGGTTATAGATATGGCTATAATTGTGGTTATTGTTGTGGGTGTGGTTATAATTGTAGTTGGTTTTGGTTATAGTTGTGGTTATAGTGGTTATGGTTGTTGGGTATGGTTGTGGCTGTGGTTACATTTGTGGTTACATTTGTGGTTGAATTTGTAGTTCTAGTTGTGGTTGTTGGTTTGTGGTGGTGAGGCTGGTGCAGGTGGTGGGTTGGAGGCCACGTTCCCTGCCCATGCGGTTCCAACAGCGATGGCTCCCTGTGCTATGTGGGTCACATGAACTTGTCTCCCAGCATGCCTTGAAGTCATCATTATAGGAGCCCTCGCCTCCTCTACGCACTCTCCTCCTATCTCTCCCCTCTCACCTCCACGCACTCTCCTCCTACCTCTCACCTCCTCCGCGTGTCTCCTCCTTTCTTTTTTTCCCAGGGTCTTCCTCCTCTCTCTCCCCGTGTCTCCTTCCTCTATGTCGCCGTGTCTCTCTCCTCTCCCTCCCCGCGTTTCACTCCTATCTTTCTCCGTGTCTCTTCTCTCTCCCCGCTTTTCCCTCTCCAACCTCCTCCTGTCTCCCTCCTCTCTCTCCCCGTGTCTCCTTTCTCTCCCCGTGTCTCACTCTTCTATCTCCCCCTGTCTCCCTCTTGCTTCCCGTGTCTCACTCACTCAGCCACCCACTCAGCCACTCACTCAACCACTCACGTACTCAAGCTTTCAATCAACAACTCACTCACCCAGCCACTCACTCAGCTGCTTAGTCACTCTGCTACCCACTCACTCAACCACTCACTCATTCAGCCTCTCACTCAGCCACTCACTAACTCAGCCACTCACTCCCTCAACCACTCAATCACTCAGCCACTCTCTCATTCAATCACTCACCTAGCCACCTGCTTATTTGTTTATTTTACCAGGTAAGGCCCATAAGATATATCTCTTTTTCAGACGTAACCTGGCCACATATGATTGCCCAATTAAGTGGCATTTTACGTGTCAATTTATATCAGCAACTATAAATGTGGAGTGACAAACAGGAGCCGGGCAAAAAATCACAACGAAGGGGAGAGTGAGAGAAACATGCGAACTCCAAATATACAACAGGCATCAGGGTCAGGATTGTTGTATATATTGTCTTGAAAAATAATAAAAATGAAATGAAAAATGCAAAAGGTGTAATTTTACAAAATTAGGTAATTATGTCAATTTATGCAATTATGCTAATTAGACTCGGCTTTGTTGTCTAGGGGTATTACCAATCGTGATAGTTGTCAGTGATGTGTGGGTTCTGGGTCCATATTTGTCGTGTCACTGGGGTTTATAATAGGCTGGTAGGGTGGGTTCATAATGGCCAGGTAGGGTGGGGTTATAATGGCCAGTGAGAGTGGGGTTATAATGGCCAGGTAGGGTGGGGTAAAATGGCCTTGTCAGGGGTCCACCTCCTCCACCACCAGTTCCACCTCAACCTCCTCCACCTCCCACCTCCTCGCAGGAACCCAGACTCAACAGGTGCCATGGGTTGCCACGCTACGTGCAGGGGAGGAGCTCATCACTTGAATGTGACGAGCAGTGAGCTTATCACTTGAATGTGAGATGCAGTGCGCTCATCACTTGAGTGTGACATGCAGTGAGCTCATCACTTGAATGTGACATGCAGGGAGCTCATCACATGAATGAATGGGACATGCAGTGAGCTCATCACTTGAATGTGACACGCAGTGAGCTCAACACTTGAATGTAACATGTAGTGCACTGACCACTTGAATGTGACATGCAGTGCGCTCATCATTTGAATGTGACATGCAGTGAGTTCGCCACTTGAATGTGACATGCAGTGAGCTCACCACTTGAATGTGACTTGCAGTGAGCTCAACACTTGAATGTGACATGTAGTGCACTGACCACTTGAACGTCATGCAGTGCGCTCATCACTTGAATGTGACATGCAGGGAGCTCATCACATGAATGAATGGGACATGCAGTGAGCTCATCACTTGAATGTGACATGCAGTGAGCTCAACACTTGAATGTGACATGCAGTGAGCTCATCACTTGAAAGTGACATGCAATGAGCTCACCACTTGAAAGTGACATGCAGTGCGCTCATCACTTGAATGTGACATGCAGTGAGCTCGCCACTTGAATGTGACATGCAGTGAGCTCGCCACTTTAATGATATGCAGTGTGCTCGTTACGTGAATAAGACATGCAGTGAGCTCGCCACTTGAATGTGATATGCAGTGAGCTCATCACTTGGACGGGACATGCAGTGTACTCATCACTTGAAAGTGACATGAATTGAGCTCATCACTTGAACATGACATGCCATTTTCTACATCACACGACTATACTGACTAAATATGATGGGTATAGTCGTGTGATGTAGAAAAAAGTTTAGTTGGAGGCATATATTTTTTGTGACGTAAAATTGTAATGTATAATGACTTTTTGTTAGTAGTAGGGTAGTTGCAGTTGCTTAGCGTCAATATACTAAATTCCTCCGCTGATATGTAACCTCAGCTTATTGGAGAGTATATTGAGTATATTGATTATATTGATGTAGTTTATATTTTAGTTTTTTATCAGTTTACTACACGGTAGTCATTATATAGTGTAGTGTATACCCAGTTACTTAATGTTAACAGCTCAGATTATTGGAGAGTATATTGAGTACATTGATTATATTGATGTAGTTTATATTTATTTTTTTCACATCGGTTTATTGCATGGTAGTAGGGTATGTATAGTTCTTTAGAAACTCCCTTTTTTATTTTCCACATAATGCACTAGCTTGATACGCGGTGGTTTGGGCTGTTGCAGTTCTTTCTTATTAAAATTGTATCTCCCTTTATTATTGCCAATCCTACATGATACACTAACATAATATGACTTTGAGACCCCCCACCTGCCTACACATTCCACAAGGAGTGAATAATCCCATATCTGCATTTGTCATAAACATGCTAAATTCCTCTGTTATGTAAACTTCTTCATCAAGACGCTCTCCTCCTCCCACCCAATTTAAAATACGCTGCCAAGCTTAGCAGTGTTCGTTAGGACGCTGTCTTTCCGACAGCTCTGTTTCTTCACCTGAGGACGGCTGCTTGCGTTGTGGCCTAAACGTGAGAATTTTATTATATTATGTTTGATGTTTATTATTTTATTATTTCCCTTCTACGTGACTTTACTGAAAGAACCAATAATATGGTGCATACCTACTTTTGGTGGGACCTGCTTTCCCTAGAGCAGTGCATACTGACTGTGGTAATACCTGCTATCACTACAGCATTGCATGCTGACAGGTGGTATCCTGCTATGACTACAGCATTGCATACTAACTGTGGTGGTATCCTGCTATGACTACAGCATTGCATGCTGACTGTGGTGGTATCCTGCTATGACTACAGCATTGCATGTTGAGTGGTGGTATCCTGCTATGACTATAGCATTGTATGCTGACTGTGGTGGTATCCTGCTATGACTACAGCATTGCATACTGACTGCGGTGGTATCCTGCTATGACTTCAGCATTGCATTCTGACTGTGGTTGTATCCTGCTATGACTATAGCAGTGCATGCTGACTATGGTGATATCCTGCTATGACTACAGCATTGCATACTGACTGTGGTGGTATCCTGCTATGATTACAGCATTGCATCCTGACTGTAGTGGTATCCTGCTATGACTACAGCATTGCGATGCTAACTGTGGTGGTATCCTGCTATGACTACAGCATTGCATGCTGACTGTGGTGGTATCCTGCTATTACTACAGCATTGCATGCTGACTGTGGTCGTTTCCTGCTATGACTCAAGCATTGCATGCTGACTGTGGTGGTATTCTGCTATGACTACAGCATTGTATGCTGACTGTGGTGGTATCCTGCTATGACTACAGCATTACATGCTGACTGTGGTGGTATCCTGCTATGACTACAGCATTGCATGCTGACTGTGGTGGTATCCTGCTATGACTATAGCAGTGCATGCTCACTGTGGTGGTATCCTGCTATGACTACAGCATTGCATACTGACTGCAGTGGTATCCTGCTATGACTACAGCATTGCATACTGATGGTGGTGGTATCCTGCTATGACTAGAGCATTGCATACTGACTGCGGTGGTATCCTGCTATGACTACAGCATTGCATACTGACTGCGGTGGTATCCTGCTATGACTAGAGCATTGCATACTGACTGCGGTGGTATCCTGCTATGACTACAGCATTGCATACTGACTGCGGTGGTATCCTGCTATAACTAGAGCATTGCATGCTGACTGTGGTTGTATCCTGCTATGACTATAGCAGTGCATGCTCACTGTGGTGGTATCTTGCTATGACTACAGCATTTCATGCTGACTGTGGTGGTATCCTGCTATGACTACAGCATTGCATGCTGACTGTGGTGGTATCCTGCTATGACTACAGCATTGCATACTGACTGCAGTGGTATCCTGCTATGACATCAGCATTGCATACTGACTGCGGTGGTATCCTGCTATGACTACAGCATTGCATGCTGACTGTGGTTGTATCCTGCTATGACTACAGCATTGCATGCTGACTGTGGTGGTATCCTGCTATGACTACAGCATTGCATACTGACTGTGGTGGTATCCTGCTATGACTACAGCATTGCATGCTGACTGTGGTGGTATCCTGCTATGACTACAGCATTGCATACTGACTGCAGTGGTATCCTGCTATGACTTCAGCATTTCATACTGACTGCGGTGGTATCCTGCTATGACTAAAGCATTGCATGCTGACTGTGGTTGTATCCTGCTATGACTAGAGCATTGCATGCTGACTGTGGTGGTATCCTGCTATGACTACAGCATTGCATGCTGACTGTGGTGGTATCCTGCTATGACTACAGCATTGCATGCTGACTGTGGTGGTATCCTGCTATGACTACAGCATTGCATACTGACTGCAGTGGTATCCTGCTATGACTTCAGCATTGCATTCTGACTGTGGTTGTATCCTGCTATGACTATAGCAGTGCATGCTGACTATGGTGATATCCTGCTATGACTACAGCATTGCATACTGACTGTGGTGGTATCCTGCTATGATTACAGCATTGCATCCTGACTGTGGTGGTATCCTGATATGACTACAGCATTGCGATGCTAACTGTGGTGGTATCCTGCTATGACTACAGCATTGCATGCTGACTGTGGTGGTATCCTGCTATTACTACAGCATTGCATGCTGACTGTGGTCGTTTCCTGCTGATGTAGCCCAAGGGTCATAAAGAAGTGGGCGGGGCTAGTGATGTTAAAGTGAGAAATTTGCATGTTATTGTAAGATCGGAGGGCGACTTCCACGCCAAGGGTGCAGAGGTGGCTATTGTAATGTGAGAGATTAGCATGTCAATGTAAGATCGCAGAGCCGCCGCCACGACGAGGACGCGAGCGACGGTGTCTGTGTTAGTGTGAGACATTTAACCTGTTAAAGTAAAATCAGAGAGTCGAAAATAACAACTAACATCGGAAGGTAGGATGGAAACATCACGGCCAGTTATGACATAAACTGGTTAATAACGTCCTTCCAATGATTAGTCAGTCTGTACCCATTTTCTCGGTTGAAATTGTGTCTGTGTCTATATACAGTGGTACCTCGGTATACGACCGCTTTGGAATACGTCGAAATTGGTATATATCGTGTTTTACGAGAAAAAATGTCTTGGGATACGACGTCTTGCTTGGGATACGACGCGCTTGCTAGAACTTGTATGGGTCGGGATGAGTCACCGCGTACAGTACCCGCGTATGCCCCGTTCATGACTGAAACAAAGCGAGAGGGGCGGGATGGCGTGGGGGAGAGGGGAGAGAGGCGGGGGACGTGGGGGAGAGGAGCGGGGGGCATGGGGGAGATGGGCAGGGGGCGTGGCAGATAGGAGCGGGGGGCGTGGGGGAGAGGAGCGGGTGGAGAGGGGCGGGGGCGGCGTTGGGGAGAGGGGCGGGGGGCGTGGGGGGCTGCCCCCATGAAGGGTGAAGCCCCGGGTCGAGGCGCGCGCGCGCGTGCGTGGTTGAGGCATGCCACGTGACCAGCGCAGCTGGCAGCAACGCGGTCACGTTGCTTCTGTATGCATTTTAGTAATTAGTGTCTAAATTACCTTCTGGAACGAATTAACGACGTATACCGAGGTACCACTTTACCTGGATGGCTTCATGAACGAATCGTTCACAATCTGGGTGATCTAGCAGCAGAGGGTTTTAAGGAAAACCGCTTGGTTGGTTCGATTAAAGATGTCGAATCAGTGATGATATTATTTTTTTTTAACGAGGCAGTTGGTGGGATCTCCATTGATTTTTGTATAGCTACCATCATTAAGTAGGTCCTGAATTTTGTTCTTGTATGTGGTTTTGTCCATGATGTCTGTGGGATTGCCCTTGTCAGCTGAGAGAATGACGATGTGCTCTATCTTTTTGAATTGAGAAAGCTCAAAGTGCTCATCCTTACCGATGTTGCTAGTAGGTGACTTAGCGTTTTTAAGGATTGCAGCGATTTCCGATCTTGCCACGTCTGCAGTAATATGTCCCAAACCCTTAAGGTCTCCTTAGACCTGGGCAATTATATCATCAACTGGGATGTGTTTAGGGGTGACTGCAAAATTCAACCCTTTGGCTAGAACCGATTTTAGGCTGTCGGAAATTGGACTGTTACTCTGAATGATAACAATCGTGTCAACCTCGAACTTTGTTGTAGCTGATGTTTTCACGGAAAAATTTGTGACAGATGCCATACAGGCATGCACTGTATGTCCGTCCTTGTGGAAGAGGTACGCAGATGACATGTTCGTCATCTGGCCATGTGACCGACCAGCTCTGAACCAGTTCCTCAACCAATTCCATACACCCAGCCATCAAATTCACCATGGAGGTGGAAAAGGATGGCAAGTTACCATTCTTGGATGTTTTAATCGAAAAGAGACCAGATGGCTCAATGGGAGACTGTCTACAGGAAAGCCACCCATATGGATGCCTACCTAAAACCTGACTCCCACCACCATCCATCCCAGAAGAATTCCCTCATCAAAACTCTACACCATAGAGCTCGATGTATTTCCGACCATCATCTCCTAGCCAGTGAACTGGAACACGTACACCAAGCTCTCAAGATGAATGGATATTCAGACTACACAATGCTTAAAGCTATCACCCCAACCGCTGAGAAAGAACCATCTGAGGACCCAATCAATACCGTCACCTTGCCATACATAGCAGGGGTCACCAAAAATATTTCCAAAATCATTCATAATCTGCGAAGGATGTGATCTCTGACATGCAATACCCCGGCGTCTACAAACTAAGCTGTGTCTGTGGCAGTAGTTACATTGGGGAAACTAAGCGACATGTCTTGGACCGTGTTCGGGAACATAAGGCAGATCTGAAACATGGTAGGACCAATACCTCGGCTGTGGCTGATCACTGTTTAAATGCGATGAGCTCACACGAAATTGATTTATCCAAAACGAAAGTACTTTGCAAACCCACCGGCTATCACCAAAGATTATTTCATGAAGCCATCCAGATATATAGACAGACACAATTTCAACCGAGAATATGGGTACAAACTGAGCAATCATTTGAAGGACGTTATTAACCAGTTCAAGTCATAACTGGCTGTGATGTTTCCATCCTACCTTCCGATGTTAGTTGTTATTTTCGACTTTCTGATTTTACATTAATAGGTTAAATGTCTCACACTAACACAGCCACCATCGCTCACGTCCTCGACATCGCGGCGGCTTTGCAATCTTACATTAACATGCTAATCTCTCACATTACAATAGCCACCTCTGTGCCCTCGGCGTGGAAGTCGCCCTCCCATCTTACATTAACATGCAAATTTCTCATTTAACATCACTAGCCCCGCCCACTTTGTTTGTGACCCTTGGGCTACACCCATTTCAAACCTATAAAAAGTCTGCCTCAGCAGCTTTCCCCCTCCTTTTTCCTCCTGATGACGATTGCTTATGTTGCGATCGAAACGTCATAGTTTTTTGTTTTATAATTTTGTTCTGCGTGACTTTACCAAAAGATACTCTTTGGTTCTTTCGAAAAGGAACGTAGGTATAAAAATAAAAAAATAAAAATTATATATCACGACGTTTCGATTGCAACACAATCGGTCATTCTCAGACAGAAAAAAATAATCCAGCAATGGAACTGAAGAACCAGCGGGCCATACCTACGTAACTTTTACCGAAATAACCAAAAAGTATGGATTCCTGCAGTCACGAAAGCTTTAAGCCATGGTTTATGCTCCTTAATAAATGAAGACACCAAAACGTCTTGACCGCTTACGACGTATGGTGCCTCGTCAGCAGCATCGGGCTCCCTTGAATCAGTGTTGGTGAACTGCCGATATTACACAGACTCTCGTCTTGAAATGGGGGATGAGTTGAGAAAATCTAGAAATCCCCGTGGAGGACAAATAGAGTGGACTTTGAACGTTGGAATGTAAGCTCGTGGATTATTGCATTGCGCGGGTGCATGGGGATATTGCGGGGACAGTGGCTTCCACACAGAACTTCGATGTGGGGTCTATCTCCTTTAGATTATTGGGCAAGTTGTAACACAGGGGCGCGTTGAATATGGAAGACTACATACTCTAATCTCCGCTAACAGATTATATCCTCATGTTTGCGTCAGGATAAACAATTCATACATTACAGCCTACGGTGCTACACATTTCAGGTTGCGGTAGTGCTATGGTTAACGTGCTGTGATACAAACCCGGCAATCCAGGTTCGATTCCCGTTCACGGTCAACACCTGCGATGGTTATCTGAACCGGTCCCGGGCCTCCCCTTGGTCGACTTAGCCTTAAATGAGTACCTAGTGCGGTTTGTAGTAAGCTTCGCCACTGAGGAGACAAAGGCGGCTGGGAATGGTGCTGTTAAGGCTTCAGCGGGGATCTTTGTCTTTGTTTGCTACACAGCATAGGTCGGCCTCTGTAGAGGAGGCAGAGGAGCAGGCTCGTGAAGGACGCTACTGGGCAGTGCCAGGGTAGGTGCACTGTGAGTCTATTGGGCAGTTGGAGGCCGTCACCCTCTAACAACAGCAGAGGTTGGAGGAGCAACGCTCAGAACTAGCATCATCAGGCGGCAGCAAGCATTGTGTATAAATTCACCTGTTTTGGTCTTAAGGAAAATCGTGCAAAATAGAGAAAAGGTAAGAAAGTCACAAAACATAAATACATAACCAAACAAATTATGAAGTCCAAATTTGCAACACTGAATGCATTCTTGGGGCAAGGCAGCAAAACAAAAAAACAATAGTCCCAGATTTCGATTTAAAGCTTTCATGACTGCAATGATTCATCTTCTTTGGTTCTTTCGGTAAAGTCACGTAGAATGAGAATAAAATAATAAATTGATAAAATAAAATGACGCAATAATATTCTCATCAGAAGGCCGATGTGTTGTGGCCGAAACGTCGTGAGAATATTATTGTGTTATTGTATTTTATAAATGTATTATTTTATTCTCATTCTACGTGACTTTACCGAAAGAACCAAAGAAGAATAGTCCCAGACTTCACCAAAACAACAACACACTGCACATGAACATTGAACTATCGATGCATGAGGGGCAAGGATCAAGGATACAAATCACATCTGCAATTTCTTTTGTGTCCAGCAACTCCGATTATAACGTTTGGCTCCGTACTATGCAAAATTAGTTAAATGTACAACAGTTATAGTCTGCAACGTCAAAGGCTTGGTCACCTATTCATATTTTTGTTTGAGGAAGAGTTAAATGGAAATTTGATGCACGTCTTATGTTTCTTGGGTTAATGAATTAGCTAAGTGCAACACAGATTTGCCAATACGGGTTTTATGAATGACCAGGGCCCACTTTAGATGTCTTCTTGCATCAAGGCGATGTGAGACTGGATTGTAAGATGTTTAAGTCGAGGGAACACCTAGCCTTGCATGCAATCGGTGTGTTTGGTAGCTGCACGACTATCTGATGAGCTCTCGGGTTGGAAAACGCGTGGCGCATCGTGCCAATGCGCGACGTTTCGCCTGCCCAGTTCCTCAGGAAGCTCGCTCGCTCCAGGCACGTGGGGCGCAACATTCATGCGGTACAACAAATAAAAGATCCCCCGCGTAGGCTTAACAGACCGTTGGGGCAAGTGCTGTTACGGAGCACCGCCTATGAAGGCCAGCACGGCACGTGGGGTTGGGTGGCCAGCACCACCCCCGGCCGCCTTTGTCTCTCCCGAGTGGCGATGTTTACACATCGCACCAGGTACTCATTTGAGGCTGAGTCGACCTAGAAGAGGCCCAGGACCGGTTCACATAATCGAACTCGGGTCGCCAGGATCTTAGCGCAAAATACACTATTTTCAAATGAATATGAGTTTTAGTCCATGTTAATTTATGGCCATATGTATGCCTATATATATTGATAAATATTAATAATGTTGTTCATTTACAGAGATGCAGAGTTAAATTGAGACTATATGGATGAATAAAACAAGATACAGAGAAGTCAGCAAAGTGACATTCTATCAGCAATGCCATCCATTCAGAGCATCGGCTCGATAACCGATGTGCCACCGCTCCCCACACGCGGTACAACGCACACCTGTGAACATCGATCGGAGAATTCGTAGCCTCTTTGTAGATGCCATTCCGGATAAAGCCCTCTCTCCATGAGTGTTACTGTGTTCTTTACTTTGCCACGGTTCGGTAAAGGGGTCGGTGCCTCAGGGACCGGCCGTTCAAGTACTCACCACTGACGTTAGCGTTGCGCTCTCTTGCTCGTCACTAAGCGAGCATTGGATCCAGCAGCGGATTGACGAGATTGCCGGTGCGCCTCTCATTGCTGCCTCGGGTGTAACTGCTGCTGCATTCCCCATTCCAGTAAAAAGTCATTATCTTTGTTCAATCTATAACTATAGACTTAAAAGTTACAATGTAAATTCTAGATTTAAAGCTTTCGTGACTGCTAGGATCCATACTCTTTGGTTCTATTGGGTAAAGTCACGTAGGTGAAAATAAAATAACAAAAAATCACGACGTTTCGGCCACAACACAAGCGGCCTTCATCAGGTGAAGGGACGAGACTGTCTGGAGGACAGCGCTGGAGTGGAAGAAGCCACGCTTAGATCACGACCTTTAAGCTGTGTGAGAAGAAAAAGACCACGCGCCTTGACAAAGGAATTAGCATATAATTTAGCATTGAAATGGCTCATTGAAATAGCTAAGTTAAAGTATACACATCCGCAGAGGTACCCCTTGACAAAGGAATTAGCGTTGGAGTGGAAGAAGCCACGCTTAGATCGCGATCTTTAAGCTGTGTGAGAAGGAAAAGGCCAAGTGCCTTGACAAAGGAATTAGCATCGAATTTAGCATTGAAATGGCTGAGTGATTAGCTTGTAACTGGTCACAGAAATAGCTACGTTAAAGTTAGAGCATATACGTTCACCGAGGTACCTAGTACTCATCAAACAAGAGAATTTAGCGAAACACAACCACGCTCAGACATCGGACCTGTGTGCGAGCAAACAAGGTGTTCTGACAAAGAAATTAGCATAAAAATTAGCATTTGATTGTCGGATTTTAGGAAAGAGGTGGTGTACGTGCCGGTGGACTCGCAGTTTTGCGCGGGGGGGGGGGGGGGAAGGGGGGGGGGAGTTTACCTATTGACGGTGTGAAAAAGGGGAATTTATAAGAGCTGCGAAAGTTTGGGGTACCACTACTTGAAAAATATACTGTACCATTGAAATTAGTTTAATGTTTAGTTCGATTTAGAACATCTTTCCAATGGATGCTTAATTTGAAACCATCCTCTCGGTTGAAATTGTGTCTGCGTTTGTAGATCTGAATTTCTTCATGAACAAATCTCTGATAAAAGCCCGTGGGTTTGCAAAGAACCTTGGTATCGGAGAAAATTATATCGTGATCCCCCACAGCGTTGTAACATTGATCAGCCACGGCAGAAGAATTCGTTTTGCCGTGTTTCAAATCTGATTTGTGCTCGCGAATTTGGTCAGAGACATGTCGCTTTGTCTCACCGATGTAGCAATCACCGCAGGTACAACTCAATTTGTAAACCCGGGGTACTGTAAATCAGGAATGACATCCTTCACGGATGGGATCAGATCACGAATTTTGTGTACTGTATTTAACCGGACCTGGATCTTGTGTTTGTTTAGAATTTTGGAAATATTTTTAGTAACGCCTGCTATATATGGAAGTGTGATGGTTTTGACCGGAGTATCAAGTGGTTGTTTCTGTATGGAGGGAGAGACAGCTTGGCGGATGGTACGGTCAGAGTAACCATTCCTTTTGAGGGCCAGGTGTACATGTTTTAATTCACTGGTCAGGTGGTGTTGGTCCAAAATGCAATGAGCCCTATGGTATAAAGTTTTGATGAGATAATTATTTTGGGCTGGGTGGTGGTGGGAATCAGGTTTCAAGTAGGAATCTGTGTGGGTGGGTTTCCTGTAGACAGAATGCCCCAATGAGCCATCAGGTCTACTCTCAAACAGAACATCTAAGAATGGTAGCTTGCCATCTTTCTTCACTTCCATGGTGAATTTGATGGCGGGATGTCTGGAATTGATGTGGTGTAGGAAAAGGTTCAGAGCTGGGAGGCCATGTGGCCAAATGACGAAAGTGTCATCCACATATCTCTTCCACAGGGAAGGTCTGAGGGTGGAAGTCTGGATAGCGTCTGATTCAAATTTCTCCATGAAAATATTGGCTATCACTGGTGATAAGGGGGATCCCATGGGGGTACCCTCATTTTGTTTGTAGAAGGAGCCCTTCCAAATAAAGTAGGTATTGTTGAGGCAGTGCCTAACCAGTGCAGGTGTGTCGGGGTCTAGTCCATGTTGGACCAAATTTTCAATTATTTCAATATATTTTCATGGAGAAATTTGAATCAGACGCTATCCAGACTTCCACCCTCAGACCTTCCCTGTGAAAGAGATATGTGGATGACACTTTCGTCATTTGGCCACATGGCCTCCCAGCTCTGAACCTTTTCCTACACCACATCAGTTCCAGACATCCCGCCATCAAATTCACCATGGAACTGGAGAAAGATGGCAAGCTACCATTCTTAGATGTTCTGTTTGAGAGGAGACCTGATGGCTCATTGGGGCATTCTGTCTACAGGAAACCCACCCACACAGATTCCTACTTGAAACCTGATTCCCACCACCACCCAGCCCAAAAGAATTCTCTCATCAAAACTTTATACCATAGGGCTCATTGCATTTCGGACCAACACCACCTGACCAGTGAATTAAAACATATACACCTGGCCCTCAAAAGGAATGGTTACTCTGACCGTACCATCCGCCAAGCTGTCTCTCCCTCCATACAGAAACAACCACTTGATACTCCGGTGAAAGCCATCACACTTCCATATATAGCAGGTGTTACTAAAAATATTTCCAAAATTCTAAACAAACACAAGATCCAGGTCCGGTTCAATACAGTACACAAAATTCGTGATCTGATCCCATCTGTGAAGGATGTCATTCCTGATTTACAGTACCCCGGGGTTTACAAATTGAGTTGTACCTGCGGTGATTGCTACATCGGTGAGACAAAGCGACATGTCTCTGACCGAATTCGCGAGCACAAATCATATTTGAAACACGGCAAAAGAATTCTTCTGCCGTGGCTGATCACTGTTACAATGCTGTGGGGGATCACGATATAATTTTCTCTGATACCAAGGTTCTTTGCAAACCCACGGGCTTTTATCAGAGATTTGTTCATGAAGCAATTCAGATCTACAAACACAGACACAATTTCAACCGAGAGGATGGTTTCAAATTAAGCAACCATTGGAAAGATGTTCTAAATCGAACTAAACATTAAACTAATTTCAATGGTACAGTATAGTTTTCAAGTAGTGGTACCCCAAACTTTCGCAGCTCTTATAAAATCCCCCTTTTCACACCATCAATAGGTAAACTCCCCCCTCCCCCCTCCCCCCCCCCGCGCCAAACTGCGAGTCCACCGGCACGTACACCACCTCTTTCCTAAAATCCGCCAATCAAATGCTAACTTTTTATGCTAATTTCTTTGTCAGAACACCTTGTTTGCTCGCACACAGGTCCGATGTCTGAGCGTGGTTGTGTTTCGCTAAATTCTCCTGTTTGATGAGTACTAGGTGCCTCGGTGAACGTATATGCTCTAAATTTAATATAGCTATTTCTGCGAGCAGTTACAAGCTAATCACTCAGCTATTTCAATGCTAAATTCGATGCTAATCCCTTTGTCAAAGGGTACCTCTGCGGATGTGTATACTTTAACTTTGCTATTTCAATGAGCCATTTCAATGCTAAATTATATGGTAATTCCTTTGTCAAGGCACTTGTCCTTTTTCTTCTCACACAGCTTAAAGGTCGTGATCTAAGCGTGGCTTCTTCCACTCCAGCGCTAATTCCTTTGTCAAGGGGTACCTCTGCGGATGTGTATACTTTATCTTAGCTATTTCAATGAGCCATTTCAATGCTAAATTATATGCTAATTCCTTTGTCAAGGCGCGTGGTCTTTTTCTTCTTACAATGTAAAGTTACTTTTTAATGTGCAACGTCTGGCACTTTCCTTGCTGTTGTTTAAACCGAGCTTGGAAATTTATATACTTTTGAAATATGAACTTGTATACTTTATCTATGTTATATATTCATTCTTGGTTCTTTGCTTACCTTTCCTCTACTTTGCACTCCTATTCGTGTTTTTGCATTGTTGTAACTTTTTGACTGGCCCCTTTGGGACACCTTTGAAAAAGAGCTTGAGAGCTCATCGGATTTCTCCAGGATAAATAAAGATTCTGATTCTGAACTAATTTCACCACAAAATGTATTTATATGAAAAAAATACCGTCGAGGCCGTGAAATCGTCGTGCCTCCTCGTAATGCGAGAAACTGAGATTTACCTGAGGGGGGCCACGGTGACAAGATGTTAACTCCCTCGATTGGTATACAGAAGACCGTGGGTTTGATCCCGACTGTGACGCCTGCTGCATATTTGGAGTTTGCATGTCTTTCTCCCTGTGGTCGAGTGGATTTTTCTCCGGGTCCTCCAATTTTTCCCTCCACATTTAGAATCAATATGCCTTTAGAGTATTTGGCTGCTATAAATTCGCAAGTGATAAGTTACTTCGTTGTGCTATAATTTGTGGTCAGCTCCTTTATAAAAAGAGCTGTACAGCTTAATGGGACTTACCAGGTAAAATAAAAAAAATAGTGAGTCAGTTAGATTAGTCCCGACAATGCTCCTATCGGGTGCACAGGGCACAGCGAGGCAACCAGAACAGGTGATGAGTCATCACGCGAATCTGATTCTCGTCTACTCTTGCATATGGCAGCAATCGGCTCGGGAGCTCAGGAACTGGATGCCAATGTCAAGGTCTGCTAGCCACGAGAGGACTGCAGGAGAGAATTTGTGTAGTGTTATTCCTCCTCCATTGAAGGAGTGCAGACAACAGTGGTTTAATAACAGTCAGCACAAAGCATTACACTACTAATAATACTCATCTACAATTAGCTCGTAATCCACAGGAATTAGCAGTTAATCCACTTTAAATTTCCTCGTAATCAATATTTACTTATATCCAGGAAAGCCACATTGAGTGGAAAGACTCATTTTAAGGAGGGGCTTGCTGATGCTACATTGAGTTTTTATTTTAAGTTGTTCATAGCCAATAAATGATCAGCTGTGTTTATCATTATACGCAAGTGGGAGCAAACCCAATAACCTGGTGAAAACCCACGTGTTGCACGAGGCAACGTTCAATCCCGGTTCAGATTGAAACAGATGGCGATTAGTCCACTTGATGTATCGCCCTCTCCTGACGAGCCAGGGTAAGGCACTTCCTCGAAGCCCACGGGAAGGGAGTTTCACGACATCATCTGTGGGTGATCCACCAACCCTCCCTGCTGCCTCTATAGTGCTGGATTACCGGGGACGTGCGAAGCCGCCACCACCCGGTTCTCTCTCATATGTACGATGTTACATATGGACACAGTCATCGTGGTAATGTTTATTGCAGGGCAGACCGGTATCCATCAACATCACGAACCCACTGCGTGAGGCTATTTCAGCAAGAAGACCGTCCCTCTGCAGAGCAAGGGTCGTGCTCATCAAGATGCTCCTCGTGACTCATCGCCTGCTGAGGAGTTCCCACTCTGTGACTGTGCGCCCGATAGCAGCATCGCCGCCGGGACTCCTTTGGGGTGATGTATCTAGCAATGTAAAAGGAAATGGTGTTTCCCTGCCTCAAGGCCATCTCTGTGAAACATAATAAACACAGAGTGGGAATTGTGACTCGGCTCAGGTGAAACATTCACAGATGGCATCTTTATTCAGAGCAGGTGAAATACAACGATCATAGGCGATGCTGACAAGGGCAGCCCTTTAAAAAGATAGATTTTAACAGCAAGACTTAAAAATATTGGGAAATATACAACATAATTAGGTGTTTGTTGATCTTCTTTGGCACCGTACGTAGCCAACCGTGCTAATCGGAGGTGCGGGGGAAGGACAACAAACTACCGAAAGAACCAAGAATATATTATATGCATTGTCTTTGAAACTGGTTGGTCCACACCAGAGACAGCTTTCTTTGGAGCCTAGTCTCAAACAGTGTTAATGCAGACAAGATTCCTTGTTAAAGGTTTCACTTTGGTGTTTTAACATCTTAACACCTATATTCTTTTTGATTTAAAGCTTTCGTGACTGCAGGGATTCATATTCTTGGTTCTTTCGGTAAAGTCACGTAGAAGGGAAACAATCAAATTATAAAAATATAAAACAATAAAATTCTCAAGACGTTTCGACTGTAACACAAGCAATTATCATCATGATGATTGTTTTATATTTTTATTCTTTTATTGTTTCCCTTCTACGTGACTTTACCGAAAGAACCAAGAATATTAATCCCTGCAGTCACGAAAGCTTTAAATCAAAATCTTAACACTTGTTTTGTTGCCAGATAAAGGGGAAAACCTATTCTCATATTTTGGTACTGGCAAAGGAAAAAAAGCCGTTCTAAAGAAATTCGATTTTAATCTAATTTATGATTTAAAAGTGCATAGCTTCAGTGGCTTCATAATATCGGAAGGAAAAACGTCTCAGACGGTGGCAGAAGCGCATGGGGATGGATATTTAAACATGCGTTTAGATTATTAAGATAATTTGGCTGCTATACATTTGGCTGCTTTTCATTTCCACATGATAAGCCAACTTCGTGAAGCTATAATTTGTGGCCAGGTTGCTTCTGAAAAAAGAAGCTAATACTTCAATGGGCTTTACCTGGTAAATTAAATATTGTTTATTTTCCTTTCAATTTTTTTGTAGTGATTTGTTTACCTTTCCTATACTTTGCACTCCTATCGTGTTTTGTATTGTTTGTTGATGTAACGCTTTGACCTACCCCTAATGGACATCTGTGAAAAAGAGCTTCATAGCTCATCGGATTCCTCCTGCAATATACATAAATATTCGGATTTTGATGTGATAGGCACTCGTGCAGAAATTGGTGAACGGCAGTGAATTGATGAGAAGTTAAAGGCAGATTGTGAGAGCATAACGCGAGAGACACACAATATGGCGGGAGACAGAGAGAGAGACACACGCAAGACAACGTTCTCCCATACAAGCTTCAACAGACTGTTGAAGGTTGTATGGGTGAAGGCTGGCACGAGCAACACCACATCCGGCCGCCTTTGTCTCACCAGTGCTGATGTTTTACACACCGCACCCGATACTCGTTTTAGTCCGAGTCGACATAGGGGAGGCCCAGTACGGGTTCAGATATTCGTCACCCGATATTGGAGGTGAGCGGAAATCGAACTCGTGTTCACTGTTCCGCGGCTCCAAATGCATACAGACATGCGCACGCACATACCCCCAGTAGAATGTGAACTCAATTCGTCTCACGTGAACGTGAATGGATAAGGGGATGTTGACTTATAAACAACCTGGCTCGGTGAGAAGCCTTATCGAGGTGATTAGAGGAACGTGATTTGATTATCCCTGCAATTGCAAAGCTCACAAAGTGTATCGATTGGGATGAAGTCCGCGCACCTGCCTTGACATTCATCCCGCGATAGCGTTCAGCCACAGCAAGGGGCAATCCTTAATTGCCTCATCGTTGTTTAATTCCGCAATCGCGGTCGGGGGTATGTGGGGAGCGTGTTGGACTTTGACCATTCCTAACCACGTTGGTGAAGGACAACGGTGAGTATAGGTGAGAGGGCGAGTTGCACAGTCACCCAGGGCCCCCGTGGTCCATGTCCCTTCTCAAAGGTTTCTCGAAGGTTCTGCCACCACCTCCTCCTGATCCAAAAACAGTGTTCTTCACTCATTTTCAGAGGGAGGCTACTTCAGCCGATATGACATCAGTCTGAGAGCCGCCACACCGCCTCACCTGCAAGGGGTGTTTTCATATCCATGTGCTGTCAGGGGTCACACTGAAGGCCACCTGGGGCCGCCATTGGCCCGTGGGCCTTGAAATGAAGAACACTGCTCTTACCGATCCCAATCGTCCTACTGTGACCGCCTTAGCGGGGTGGCTGCCCATAGTAATTGGCACGTTTTGTTTAGGTGACAAACCTTGCTGATTAGCTGTGTCGGGTGGTGGTGGGTTAACGACACATTTATATTTACGCGAAATAATCCAAAAAAAACTTTACTATGCGGTACACAGTTGCTTCGCAGCTCAAAATGCCCCACGGTTCAGTGCGACTCGTATGGATAAATAAGAAAGCAACAAATCACCACACACGCGGCAGGCTGTGGATTCGTCTCGCAGGTCACGAAGCTCAGCCACGCAAGCAAACGACAGCTGTCCGTGTTCAGACTCGTCTCTTAGTCCTCCTGCGCTCGGAGCACGAACAGTAATCTGCACGAGGTTCGTGGGTTAGATCCCGACTCCATCGAGCGGAGCGCCGGGCGGATGTAATGCGTTAAGTTGACAGTAGGGGGCACAGGTGGTACATCTGCCAGTCATCTAATTCAGTCAGCCCATGGCCCCTGGGTCTGTCCCGTGACCTTCAGTATATTTTGAGTTTATGTCTCACTCTCTCGCCCCGTGGTCGCGTGCATTTTTTTTCGGGTCCTCTGGTTTTTCCCTCCTCATTCAGAATCAACAATGTGCGTGTAGTGTCTGCCTGCAATACAATGTCCACACAATAAGCCAATTTGTGGAGCTATCATTTGTGGCCAAGTCTATTCTGAAAATAGCTAATAAGTCAATGGGCCTTACCTGGTAAATTAAATAGCTTTTTTTAGTTTTTCATTTATTGATACATTTATCTTGAGTGATTTGCTTACTCCTATCGTTTAAGTTTCTGACCCATCCCTACTGGACATCTCTGAAAAATATCTTCATAGCTTATCATATTTCTCCAGGATAACTAAAGATTCTGATTCTGATAATAAAACGCAAAGACTGAGGTTATAGATATACATACACGCACATCTAGGAAATAAGCATCTTGGCAAAATAATTACGTTGATAGGAGCACATTTAAAAGTTAGAGCGATTTTAAATGAGCCGTGGTCAGTCTTCTCTATTCGTTATTTCCATCTTTTCGGTGTCGCTATCTATGCCAATTAATAATGATTATAATTATTACTATTATTAGACGTCTGCCGGACTTCCGTTTAAGCCGTTTAATTTCATTTGTTCGACAAATAATCCCGCATAGCCAGTTATGTTATCCAGCTAGTTTCTGTAGCAACGGCCTACATCAGCCACTAACAGTGGAGTAATTGTGGTTGGAGTGGAGAGGCGCCCAGCCAGCAGCCAGCCAGGAATCTCGAGGTACGGATCATCATTAATCGTGCTTTTGGAATGATTCACCTTCATCCAAGGTGTCATCACTTCGCCACTGCAGATGTTAGCCGTGTCTTGCTATCTAACTCGGCTCGGCGGGTTGTTATTTTAATGTGCCAGGCGCGGCACCACCACTCCAACATCCTTCTCCATTCTACCGCGGTCTACCGATTCTGAGACGCACATTTAGCTTGTGCATTTTAAAGCAAAAGTTATAATCCAGGAGACGTCCACATGTAAGAGCACGACCCGCAGCTTCGTGTAGAGTGAGCGAGGAGGCTCGTTAAGGATGCTACTGTGCAGTGCCAGGATACGTGCACCTAGAAGACGCTATTGGGAAGTTTGAGGCAATCGTCCTCCAACAACAGCGGAGGGCAGAGGAGCGACGCTCACAACAATGAGCGGATAACCGGGTCGAAAAAAATACAGGAAGTTGGCACAATAGGAGGCACAGGTGGTGCATCTGCCAGTCATCTCAGTCAACCCAAGGCACCTGGGTCTGTCCTGTGACCTACTGTTAGAGGGTCTTCGACAATTCACGTGGCCTCAAAGTGCACATCGCCTGGCACAAGTGTCATGGTAACGTCACCACCACTTAGTGGCGAATGGCGACTTTTTGTTATTGTGAAGAGCAGCGCTCGGCGCTACGAACTTGGTGACCCGAGTTCGATTCCTGCTCACGGCCTCCCCTAACTTCGACTCAGCCTCACATTATTACCCGGTACGGTGTAATGTGTTAACATGGCCACTGTAGAGATAAAGGCGTCCGGGCGTGGTTCTGGCCACCCAACCCTCGTGTGCTGTGTCAGCCTTCATTGGTGCTCGCTTACAGCACTTTCCCCAACAGTCTGTTCAGGCTATACGGGCGATGTTTGTCTTGTGTGAGGCCAAATATGTATGTTTTTGGATTCGTCTTATAATTTGGAGAAGCATGCAATACGTTGAAAGGCGTTCGTCAAGGCTGGACCTATAACGACCTGGACCTCAGTGCAATAAAGGTCACAGAGACCGTGGCGCAGTGCACAAACCACTGCAAAGACAAAGACTCATGTATAGCCTCTATGAGGCTGTTGGGACAAGTGCTGTTAGCAAGAAGTACCGATAAAACCCGGTACCACCACACCCGGCCACCTTTGTCTCTCCAGTGCTGCTGCTTTATACACACATACACCGTACCATCCTACTCATTGGAAGCTGAACTCTGTTCCACCGTGCATTAACAACAGCTGCCATCCGCCATTAAGTGGTGGTGACGGCACCACGGCGCTTGTCACAGGCTAAGTGCACTTTGAGTCGACTTGCAGTGTGGGAGGCTTGCTACTGGTAGGAGTCCCAGGACAGGCCCAGGTGCTATGGGTTGACTGCTGTGCCAGCTGGGTGCAGGAGGAGTTCACGGGACAGACCCAGGAGCGGTGGGTTGACTGAGATCACTGGCAGAGGCAACGCCTGTGCTCCCCACTGTGTGCGTATGAATTCAAATATTGTACCGTACTTTCCTTCCTCTCCACGTTTATACAATGTTCACCTACCTCCACCAACCCGGTTTGGTCAGCGTGGTGAAGTATGGTCAATTAACCTCCTCTACAACACACTCGTTAACAACAATGCATTGAAAGGACATGTATATAATTGTCGACGTTTCGAGCAATGCTCCTACTTCATAGCAGGTAAACAGATATAGTGGGTACCGAGGGTCTGAGACCAGCGCTGGCTGACACCATGGGGGCCGCGTGACAATCACACAGCACAGCACAGCATTAGAACACGTAATTTGTCAATTGCATGAACGTGAAATATCGTAAAATCGAACTTTGTAAATAGAGAGATACTTGAACATGAAGCAGGCCACCTCCATAACCTTCTTCCATTCCTCTCTGAAGGCCTCACCTCTTTTTAATAGCCCATCCCCTTCCTCTTCCCTTTTTACCGTTCCATTTTGTTCCGTTCCTTCCCTATATCTCTTGCATGAAGCCACATGTCCTCTGTTCGGGACACTCATTCCTCGGCCCTTGCACTGCCCTTGCCATATAAATCACTTTGTTTTTGTTACAGCTTTTAAATGTTGGAAAGCGTGCCTTGACCAAAGGTGCTCTATAAATATAGAAAAGGATAGGATCCCAGCTATGACCACATCCAGCACCTACATCACACAAATGTACTATCCCCATGTTAACAATAATTAGTAACTATATATGACCACAAACCTATTGAGCAGAAGTTATTTCTGGGCAGTATTCGGGTTACGAACCTAGTTCGTTCCTGAGACCTGTTCGAAATTCGAACGGTTCGTAAGCCGGCAGTTCAGTTTGCAATTGCAAGTTCGCATTTTAAATCAATATTTTTCTTATTTTATATATTTCATGGAAGCGGGCGTTCGTAAGTCGGACACTCGCAAGTCGAGGACTGTCTGTTTACTTTGGGTTAGATGGTTTGAGTATAAAGGCAATATTCAGATATACTCACCACCATCCGTCAGAGCAAATCAAATCAAGTGGTCACGTGGGAACCAATACCAATTAATTTGTTTTTTTACAATCCGTCTTTGAATCGTTGGTGACCGGGCTGAGGCCATCAGCTAACTATACCGGGAGAGCCCTGCCAGTCACAGGCAGGGTGCCACGGTGACTAGGAGATGTTAACTACCTCGCCTGCTATGCCTGTTGTATGCTATGCCTGTTTGGAGATTGCATGCCTCTTTCTCTTCGTGGTCGCTGGGATTGTTCTCCATATTTGGAATAAAAGTGCGTTAAGAGTATTTGACTGCTGCTACAAATGTACACGTGATTAATGATCCACTTCGTTGAGCTATTATTTGTGGCCATGTCGCTTATTTTAAAAAAAGCTGTATATATCTTAGTGGACTTTACCTGGTAAAGTAAAAATAAAAGTTTAGTTTCAGTAGCCGGGGTTGAACCCAGCTTCTCAATGGTACCAGTCCAGCGCTGATCTTTGAGCAACCTGGCTACCTCTCTAATTGTCGACACGACGACTATGCGATGTGGCATTATTTCAAGCGGTTGGTGCATACGCATTTATTTATTTGGATGTGGCAATGCTAAAGTGAGTGGTGCAGTATTGATTAGCGCGCTAAACTGTGAACCCAGCGATATGTAGATTTGGAGGTTGGTTTACTCCAGATAAGAATGCAAATTACACCAACGACCGAGTTCAAACGGCTGGAAGTCGTGTGGGGCGCTGTTGCGCAATCTGTAGGTGGCAGGCTGTCTCAATCGCCTGGAGGGGTGATTCATTGCAGGGCTGCGCCACTATCTATATGCAAGCAGTCGAGAATACATGACTGATAACGGCTTGCAAAAGTTCAGTAAACTATATTTGTGCAAAGTAAAAAACAATAGGCAATAAAGTGCATATAATCAGTACGTGCCGTGTTACCATATTGTATGTTAATTTACTTAAATAGCATCGTGCAAATATGTTCTCCTACAAACGAACTCTATTCTCATTGCCATGGACTAAAACGTAATCTTGTCAAGTTTAACAAAAGCTATAAATCGCGACGTTATAAACTAAAAATAACCTTTGGGATTTATTGTCAAGCAGAGGAGTGTAACCTACATTAATCTGGGGGTGATGGGGGAGGAGTGCACGTTTTACCGCTCACCACCAACGCCTTCGTGCTGTTCCACGTTTCAGACACCATGGGACCAGCCCGACAACGCATCCACCAGAAAGACACAGAGCTTTACGTGTGCGTAACCACTATACGCGCCCAGCGAAGCGTGGACCTAAAAGGTTTGGATCGATCGTTAAGCGTTTGGTAAGTGACCTGTTGACCAAGACACTACCGTCCTCAGAAGGTGCAAGGGAATTCACAGTTTTATTTACCAGTTAAACTCAACTGTGCTCTTAGCTCTTGTTCATAGGCGAGCTGGTCACACGTAATGATAGCTGATGATCGCAGTAGCTGATATCACCACACGTGAGAATTTATAACAGCAGTCTAATCATCTGAACCAAGGAACCCGGATAAAAACCCAAGCTCCGACCACCACAGCGAGAGCACACGCCAACTCCAAAAGTATAACAGAGGCACCGCCAGGGTCCAGCATGACCTCCTGTGTACCGATCGAGGGAGATAACATCTTCTCAGCGGCAAATAGCAGCGAAACATTGCCTTAGCATTAAAATTATGGATTCACATCTCCAATACAATATTTTGGGGAAACTATCTGAACGTGGTGCTCTGGATGTATGACTGCTTCTTCTCTGTCTTGTTTTATTTATCCACACAGTCTCAATGTAACTCTACATCTCTGTAAATAAACCACATTATACATATCAATCTAGCGTCCACGCAACGATCCCCTCCCCCTAGCCCACACACCCCCTCTTCCCCCCCCTTGCCCTGCCCCCCGTTCTTACCTAGAAACCTCTTACCATGGCATCTCTCTCCCACTTCAGTAGAAAAAACTTCTTGCTGTTGGGTTTCCCACCTGATGATGATTGCTTGTGTTGCAATAGAAACGTCGTGATTTATTTAATTTTATACCTACGTGACTTTACCGAAAGAACCAAAGAGTATTATAAAATATCTATAAATATATGTTGGCATATATATCTGACCATCAGTGAACGTGAAATAAAACTCGTGTTCATAGCCCTGCACAAGTATTTGAGCCTTGGGACGCTAGTTTCACTTCCACTCATGGCCACCAACAATAGTGGTGATTATCTAAACCGGTTCTGGGCCTCCCCTAGGTCGACTCAGCCTCAAATGATAAAATGGTGCGGTAATGCAGTTTGACTTGGTGCTGGCCACCCACCTTGTGTGCTGTGCCTGCCGTTATTAGGTGCTCACTAACAGCTCCATAAGTCTATTAAAGCGATATGGGGAATCGTTTTCTGTGTTTGGTAGAGAAACCTTTCTCAAAACAAGATTTCCCATGTGGGTCGCTCGACCTCTAAATTAATCAGGCGTAATAATGTGATTTGATCAACTTCTATGGTTAACGGGACAGTCTATGTGTGGGTGATGTTTACATCCACGATAGCATGGTTGGCTAAGTGCAGTGCAAAATAAATTTAACATACAAACAACAACAGGACGTTTCCTTCATCTGACCACTGCTACATAGAAGCGACTTCTCTGTCCGTGGCCAGGAGCAGCTTCAAAGCCCCTACATTTACTTTAGCCGATGATATCACAAGTGATGTCCACCGTTGTTGTACAGCAGGACTTTTGAGTGCATTCCATTGTAATGAGAGGCTGCCCTGCTGCAATTAACTCGTCACCACACTTGCGATCTAGAGGTCGATCCTTAGGCCTGGCATTTGGAGCGACGCTGCAAGCTTCTTAAATCTCGCTGCCTCTGTCCACCCAGCTGCGTAAATGGATACAGCACAGTTGGTCGATCGGCAGGTCGCATGCGGTGGTGGGGTAAAGCGTGGGTAACTCCCACCTCTTCCAACAAGGGAAGCATCTTGCAGGGCTGCACCTTTACTGACCGCACCGTCATTGATAAACCACGACGTGCATGGGTCCACGTATGACATGCGAGTAGGGGGTCCACGTGCAGGGTGCGAGGATGCGTGGAAGGGATTCACGTGCAGCGTGCGAGTAGGGGGTCCACGAGCAGCGTGCGAGGAGGGGGTCCACGAGCAGCGTGCGAGGAGGGGGTCCACGAGCAGCGTGCGAGGAGGGGGTCCACGAGCAGCGTGCATGGAGGGGGGCCACTTGCGGCTTGTGAGGAGGGGGTCCAGGTGCGCCGTGAGTGGAAGGGGTCCATGTGCTGTGTGCGGGGAGGGGACCCACGTGCGGCGTGTGAGGAGGGGGTCCAGGGATCTGTAAGACAATCTCTCTGAGACGGCGCTGCTGAGCGTCATCGTCGTCTCCATCGTTGACGAATGCTTTGTTGTCTCGACCAACAGCACCCCTCTTTGACTGCTGGCCCGACGACGACGACTCCACGTAGGAGAGCACGTGCAGCAGCGTGAACAACCTGAACGGGGGCAGAGGGGGGGGGGGGGGCACGGAGGGGAAGGGGGAGGGGCACGGGGCGCCACGGTGGCAAAATGTCAGGAGTTAATGGGACAGACCTAGGAGCCAATGGTTGACTGACTGAGATGACTGACAATGCACCAGCTGTGACCCCTACTGTGCCAAATTGTTGTGTTTAGCTGCCCGGTGCTCTGCTTATGGATGCGAGCATCGCTCCTCTGCCCTCCATTATTGCTGGTGGGCGACTGCCTCCAACTGCCAAGTAGCATCTCCTCAGGAGTGGCCAATCTTGAGACCGCTGGTACCAGTTATTGGCAAGTCCACTCATCTCTATATATCCTCTTGTACCATATCATTCCTTTTTTTCCCTAGCCCATGCCGTGCCCTTTAGTCTGATCTATCCTGCCAAATAATAGTTGCTTTGCCATGCAGTGGCTGGGCATGGGGGCTACATGACCCAGCCAACACAGCCACGCTTGTGAGAGGAGCTCACCAATGGGAGTGTGTCTAGATCTTTTAAGAATATGTGAGCTCCTGACACAATCCAGTCTGGTTAAACCCAGGATGCATTGTAGGCAGGGTGACCTGAATGTTTCTAACCGGTGCAGATGTTACTTTAGACACCTCAACATCCTTCTCGAAAGAATAAAGAAGGGAAGATATCAATGTGGTCAAATAAAATCCGGAGCTTCGCATGGAATGACAAACCAAGTAGTTTCCACCCAGTGTTACACAGCCGATGAAAAGATAATGCTGCCCGACTGTTTCGGAGTGAGACCTCGGCTGCGAAACCGGAGCTGGTCATAAGCACACTGCCCACACTCACATAAAGGCAAAGACATGGATCTCCTGGATAGCCTTAAGATACTGTTGGGGCAAGTGCTGTCAGCGAGTGGCACCTATGAAGGCCGGTACGGCACAAGGGGGGAAGTCCAGGACCATTTCAGATAATCGTTACTGTTGTTGGTCACTGAGTCGGCATGCACACACCCCCCCTATGGCCACGCATGGGTCGACCCCCTCCCCTCCTCCTCAGCTGTGGTACAGCATGGCCAGGAACTGGACAATGAGGAGAAGGTGATGAGGAACATGAAGGCGAGGGGCAGCACGTCGATGACCGTCCCCTCGTTCTTCGTGCTCGGGATCTGGATGTAGAGGTCGGCTCCCACGAACTGCAGTGCCAGGGTCGCCACCAGCCACAGTGCATTGATCATGAAGTAGACGAAAGTGCCCTGCACGTTGGGACAGACAGACCAGGCCTGATTTACATTGCATTGGCCGAGTGGCGGGGGGGATGACCCCGGGCTGTTTATGGATCCCCTCTTTGTGCGTTCATTTTTCTCCCCCACTGTCCACTCTCGACGCCAAATGGTCACTTCTGTTGTTATTGTTTTATTGTTCATGTATTTTACAGGATTAGCGGATTATTGGAACAATTAACAATTAATTCGTTGGAATAATAAGGCATAGGTAATTCAATGCCGTTTAAATCTTCTTCTACCACATGCCAAGTACGGTAAGTACTCGCTTAACGCCTGCTGTTTGCACAACGCGTTGTCGCTGGAACGCAATTTTTCTGTTATCGAAGCATCTCCGGTACTCGCGATGACGCGTTGCCAGTACCTTGTTTCTTATCTCGAAGAGTTCCTGCTTCACGCGTTTCCTGTGATCGTCATCTTCCTCCAGAGGCTTGAGGTAGTCACTGATCATGCTCTTCCAAAACTCGTCTTCCTCCTATGCATTCCCATCCACGGGACAGAAGGTTCACTTTGTGCGATTGTCCAAATAACAACAACTTACTCCGATGAATAATATTAATATTGTAATAGTAATAGGTTTTACCCTTTTAACTGGCACAAAAACTGACACCTTTATTCAAGGCATCGTGTTTGCAATAACCACAACACAAGCAATCAAAATGCAAACAAAAGAGACAACTCTGATAATAATATGCACTGTCCTTGAATTTGATTGGTCCACACCCGAGACGGCTTTTCTTAGAGCCTAGTCTCCACTGGTGTTAAATGCTCACCCCGAGCCCTCAATACTCTGATAGTGCGCTGTTTTTGAGTTGTACGCCTTTTGGCGTCTTCTGGTCCAACACCAGAGTGCTTGCCACAAATGAATCACAATAGCTTGCTAATCTCGTCTAGGAGCATTAACCATCACCCACACTTCGTTCATCCATTCATCAAACAAAGATGGTCACCGCATCGCGTGATTTCAGATGCTCGGTCTTGTTTAACTGACAAGCAATGACTTCGCATTTAATTTTCGATTTAAAGCTTTCGTGACTGCAGGGATTCATCTTCTTGGTTCTTTCGGTAAAGTCACGTAGAATGGAAATAAAATAATACAAATAAAACATAATAAAATAAAATTCTCACGACGTTTCGGCCACAACTCAAGTAGCCTTTTTCAGGTGAAGGAACGAACTGTCGCGACGACAGCACTTCAATGAACGCTGCAAAGAGTCGCAGCGTCTTTTAAGCTAGGTGGGAGAAGTAAAGCGCCTTGACAAAGGTGTTTACATATCAAACAGGATAATTTAGCATTGTAATAGCGGTGTTAAAGTGTTGAATCAGCAGGATGTTAAAGTCAGAAATTAGCTTGTAACTGGGAGATTAGCATGATGTTAATGTGAGGGATTAGCATGTGACTGGTCACGGAAATAGCTATGTTAAAGTCGAAGTTTATATATCAACAGAGGCATTTAGTATATGGACGCTAAACGACTGCAACTACCCAACTATCATACAATACACCGATGTGAAAAAACTAAGTATAAACTACATCAATGTTATCAATAAACTCTATATACTCTCCAATCAGCTGAGCTACTAACAATAAGTCGTTATACATTAGGCTCACATGCCATTGACTTTTCCAAGACGGAGGTTCTTTGTAAGCCATCTGGCTTCCATGAGAGATTCGTTCATGAGGCTATTCACATATACAAGCACAGAGACAATTTCAACCGAGAAGATGGATTCTATCTTAGCAATCATTGGAAAGATTTGATAAATCATTTCAGTTCTTGATTGATTGTTCACGCTTACAGTGGCTTTCAGACAGCATACATAAAAACAAATTTCGTCTCCCCCCTCCTCTTTTCAAAAAATAGATGGACTAGTCCTGGGCAAACTGCCAATCGTTGCGCGTGACGCAAACGTTATTATTTTTATATATAAATAAATAAATATGCCGTTTTCAAAATAAATTTATGCAAACCGACACACCTGATGATGACCGTTTGAGTTATGGTCGAAACGTCGTGAGAATTTTTTTATTGTTTTATATATATTTTGTTATTTTGTTGTTTCTCTTCAACGTGACTTTACCGAAAAAACTAAGAATAACATTGATGTAGTTTATATTTTAGTTTCTTATTAGTTTACTATATGGTATTCATTATATAGTGTAGTGTATACCCAGTTACTTTATGTTAATAGCTCAACTTATTGAAGAATATATTGAGTACATTTATTATATTGACGTAGTTTATACTTAGTTTTTTTCACATCGGTTTATTGTATGATAGTTGGATAGTTGCAGTCCTTTAGTGTCCATATACTAAATGGCCCTGTTGATATGTAAACTTTGATTTTAACATAGCTATTTCCGTGACCAGTCACATGCTAATCTCTCACAATAACATCATGCTAATCTCCCAGTTACATGCGAATTTCTGACTTTAACACCCTGCTGATCCAACACTTTAACACCGCTATTTCAATGCTCAATTATCCTGTTTGATATGTAAACTCCTTTGTCAAGGCGCTTTACTTCTCCCACCTAGATTAAAAGACGTTGCGAATCTTAGCAGCGTTCATTGAAGCGCTGTCGTCCTGAGAGTTCTGTTCCTCCACCTGAAGAAGCCTACTTGTGTTGTGGCCAAAACGTCGTGAGAATTTTATTTTTATTATTTTATTTCCATTCTATGTGACTTTAACGAAAGAACCAAGAAGACTTTGTCTTTGTTTGATGAAAATATTACCTTTGGTATGGAGGGCGAGGTCTGTGTCTGATTGCTCTGGAGGTCGACTTTTGCTCTCTACTTCTTCTGGATGCTCTGTTTGAGTGCTCGCGATGTCTTCTAGTCTCGCCTCTGCTCCTTCTGAATGCTCCATCTGAGTGTTTGCGATGTCCTCTTCTCTCGACTCGATCTCTGCTCCTTCAGGATGCTCTGTCCCAGTGCTCGCAATGCCCTGTCGTTTCTCCTCGCTCTCTACTCCTACTGTATGATCTGTCTGAGTGCTCGCGATGTCCTCTGGTCTCGTCTCTGCTCCTTCTGGATACTCCATCTGACTGTTTGCGATGTTCTCTCCTCTCGACTCGATCGCTGCTCCTTCAGGATGCTCCGTCTGAGTGCTTGCGATGCCCTGTCGTCTCTCCTCACTCTCTACTCCTTCTGGATGATCTGTCTGAGTGCTCACGATGTCCTCTGGTCTCGTCTCTGCTCCTTCTGGGTGCTCCATATGAGTGTTCGCGATGTCATCTCCTCTCGCCTCGATCTCTGCTCCTTCTGGATGCTCCATCTGAGTGCTCGTAGTGTCCTGTTGTCTGGCCTCAATTGGACGCAGCTTCATCTCTCTGTCGAGTTCCACCGTGCACGACTCCACTCGGCTGGGAGGGATGATGATAAACTGTTAAACTAAACCATTATTTTTATTTTACCATGTAAGGCCCACTGAGCTAGGAAGCTTTTTTGTAGAATCGACCTGAATATCACAAATTATAACTCAATGAGCGGCTTATCACGTGGAAATTACAGCAGCCAAATACTCTAATCACATGATGATTCTAAATGAGGAGGGAAAAAATCAGGGAACCCGGAGTAAAATCCACACCAACATGGGGAGAGAAAGGAATAGACGCAGACTCCATATAGGCAACAGGCATCGTCAGGTTTGGGATCGAAGCCACTACCTCCTGCATACCAGGGGAGGTAGTTAACATCTACCCACCACGGCGCCTAAGATACAAGCACAACTAGAATCACAGTTAATAAGTTGAGACAAGACTCAGTATTGACTTGAGTAAAATGTTACGTTGTAAATCCTCCTCCACCCGACACAGCCAATCAATAATCATAATCTGTATTTCTACTGCCGGAGGAGTCCGATGAGCTATGAACCTATTTTCACAGATGTCCAGTAGGTGTAGGGGATTATAAAGTTAGAACATAAAACGATAGCAGTGCTAAGTATAGGAAATATAATAAAATAAATAAAGTATATGAGTGCAACTTGCATGAGTACATCAGTTACTGCCAATTTTTCAATACTAAATGCATAACTTGGGGCAAGGCAGCAAAACAACAGTCCCAAACCACACCAAGATAACACAGTCCCTCAATAATATGGGACATAAACGTTGAACTATCGATACACGAGAGGTAAGGATCAAAGTTAAAAGCATGGCTACAGGCTCTCAGTGAGGTGGTGGCACCTTGAACTGTCATCCTCCTGACTCAGTGCCGAGTATTTCTTCGGATGGACGCTGATCCTCCACTGGAAGCAGTCCCACTCGAGTGGCAGTATATAGCATTTCGTTCCATTCAAACGATGCTTGCGTTCCTTCTTCTGCTGGGACAGGAGGATGGGCATTGTGCTGAAGGCAGGGTCCTTCAATTATATCAAACCAGCGGGAAGCGCACACAAGCTGGAAGGCAGTTTCAGCTGCTCAGTGAACTGGCGCCAATAACTGTCCAAGCTCTGCGGTCCTCCATGTATGAAGATTTTATTGGCCAACGGGAAACCAGAACACCATGGAATAGACCCACAAATGCGAGGGGGAAACATTGCGTTCTATTCAGATGGAACAAATAGTCCATAATTGTCATACTACACTCTCCTGGAAAGTCAGTGAATGACTCCTCCTCGATACCCACCGTGTTGGATTAATGGACACGAGTGGCACAGCCACCACCACCGTTCTTGTCAAGAAACATAAACGATAATTTTGCAAGCTCCGGTCATCCTCTCATCAGTGGATTTTGGCTAACCATTGAACAAAGACAGTGACCACATCGCGTGCTTTTGGGTGCGCTTGTGCGTCCATCTGGAACCCTCTTCCTTCCAATATGAGAAAGCAATTGGAGCTATGCACTTTTAAATCATTACATTGAAAACTAATTTCTTAAAAACTGCTCTTTGTGTTTAGAAACTTTCCTTCCTTCGCACCTCCAATTAGCACAGTTGGCTACACATGGTGTGAAAGAAGTTCAACATACATACATCTGGACCAGTCCTTGGCCTTCCCTCAAAAAGCCTCAAAAATAGCCAAATGTGATGTAGTAAACATGACAACAATGGAGACAAAGGCGGCCGGGCATGGTGCTGGCCACCTACCCTCTTATGTGCCATTCCGGACTTCACAGGTGCTACTCGCTAACAGCACTTGCCCCAACGGTCGGTTAAAAGCTATATGGGGATCGCTGCCTTCGTCTTGGCGGGGGTTGGGGGCATATGTTACACTTTTTTTGCAATGTACGTAGCCAATCATGCTAATCGGAGGTGCGGGACGGAGCAACAGAGGAGAATGGAGCGAAACTCCAAATAACGTTCGACACAAAAACAACAACGACAATAACGATAACACATAAAGTAACTCACCTCCTTAGGGGAGGGCTCAGTAGGCGCCTTGGTCTCACGCGTGCCCCATGATCCGTTGTACATGTTGACCAATGAGTAGATGAGCAGCAGCAGGTATCCCGTGGGAATGCAGATGAGGTACAAGAATCCGTGCACGATGCAGAAGAACTCGCGCGGGTGCAGCGCCGCGGCGATGAGATGGATGCCCGCGAGAGTGATGAAGAAGATGCTGCTGGGTGTGAGGATACCGTTCTTGACAATGTCGCCGACCATAGCGAGCAGCGTGCCCGTCATGAGGAACATGTAGATCACGGTGAGCACCATGGCCACCTTAAAAAAAATACCAGGTATAAAGCTCTTTTCAGAAGCCACCTGGCCACAAATGATAGATCAACGAAGTGGCTCATCACGTGGTAATGTATATCAGCAGCCAGATTAAATGCAGAGGGAAGATAGAGAGAACACGTGGACTCCAAATACATAACAGGCGTTAAGGTCGGGATAGGGATCGAACCCACGACCTCCTGTATACCATGCGAGGGAGTTTACATCTCGCCATCGCAGGAGGAGACCTTAGCCATCGGCATCACCATTGTCCTTTTTGTCCAACCACCACCACTTCTTGGGGAGTTACTTTGCATTTATTCCGCACTTTTCCACAAAGTCCTCAAGACCCTGCACTTTGCAAACAACAACACAATAATGATAGCTCATTGTTCTTCTGGGTTCTTTCGGTAAAGTCACGTAGAATGGAGATGAAATAATAAAAATAATAATAACAGAATAAAATTCTCACGACGTTTCGGCCACAACACAAGTAGCCTTCCTCAGGTGAAGAAACAGGACTGTCTGGAAGACAGCGCTTGAGTGAACCCTGCCAAGCATGGCAGCGTCTTTTAAGCTGTGTGGGAGGAACAGAGCACCTTGACAAAGCAGTTTACATAGAAATTAGCATGTAACTGGGGGATGAGCATGATGTTGGTGTGAGGGATTAGCACCACGGAGAGAGACGAGCTTTATTAAGACGGACGAGTCCATCTATGTTCAGAACGGAGGAGGTGGAGAGGAGTTTAGATATCAACAGTAAATTAGCATGTAACTGGGGGATTGGCATGATGTTAGTATGAGGGATTAACACCACAGAGAGCGACGAGCTTTGTTCAGACGGACGAGTCCATCTGTGTTCGGAGCGGAGGAGGGGGAGGAAGAGGAGGAACCCTCAAGACCTTGGGTTTTCGGATGCCTTTGTCCGAACGATCCGCCTACTCTACACCAAGGCGGAGTGCATGATCAAGATCAACGGCGCCCTCACTGCCCCGGTCAAATTCGAGCGAGGAGTGAGACAGGGATGCCCATTGTCGGGCCAACTTTATGCCCTGGCATTAGAGCCTTTCCTGAATCTCATAAGGCGGAGACTCAGCGGCCTGGTGCTGAGGGAACCAAGCATCAAGTTGGTCCTGACGGCATACGCCGACGACGTCCTCCTCATCCTGCGCTCCCTGGCTGATGTCGCCCTGCTGCATGAGTGCCAGGAGGTCTTTTCGAAAGCCTCGTCATCAAAAATGAACTGGCAAAAGTGCAGCGGCCTGCTGGTTGGAGCGTGGGACATGACTGAGTGTCCCGAGAAGACAAAAGCCATCAATTGGAGCACAACATCGCTGCACCACCTGGGGGGGTTCCTCGGACCAGAGGAGGAACCACCGCAGAGGAACTGGGTCGAGCTGGAGGAGAAGGTGAAGGAGCGGCTGGCCACCTGGAGTCGCCTGTGCAAGTTCCTCACCTTCAGGACAAAGACGTTGGTGGTGAACCAGCTGGTGACGTCCATACTGTGGCACCGACTCTTCTCACTGTACCCCCCCATGAGCCTTGTCAACGCACTTTAGAAGCAAGTCCTCGACTTCTTCTGGTCAGGTGGAGGACATCGGGTCGCGGCTGGGGTCCTGGCCCTGCCACTGGACGAGGGCGGTCACGGGCTGGTGTGCGTGCGGAGTCAGCTGGCCACCTTCCGACTGCAGGCAGCGCAAAAGTTCCTGCACGCCGCCCCTGCACTGGCCTGGAGCGTCACGGCCTCCTTCCTCCTGAAACAGCTGGGGGGTCTGCAGTGCTCCAAGCAACTATTCTACATGGACCTGCAGGGCCTTCCACTGGGACAGCTGCCACCCTTCTACAGAAGCGTCCTGCAGACATGGAGCTCCCTCGCCGTCAGGAGGCTGAACCAACCGTGATCGGCTGAGGATCTGGTCGTCGAACCGATCCTCAGGAACCCACAGACAAAGCTGCCATCCACCACCACCACCCCTGGCATGGAGAGGCGCCTCGCCAACGCGCGGCTCACCAGGATGGGAGATCTGGTGGAGCCTGAAACACGGGGCCGGTGGATCGGACCAGCAGACGTGGCCACAAAGACAGGGCTGCAGTCGCTCCGGGTGGCTGCCCGGATCCTGGCCGAAGCCAAGGGGGCCTTCTCAGTGGCAGCGGGGAGAACGCCCCCCATCGGCGTGGGGGATGACGAGGCCCCTCTCGATCCCCCTCCACCGGAGCTCTCAGTCGTGCCACTGCATCGCCAATGCCGACAAACGAAGGCGGATCACAACCTGTGCCGGCTAGAAGACCTACCGGAGGTGGCCTTCGCAAATGTAAAGAGGAAGGTTCTCTACTCCTACATGGTCCGGTTCCACCAACAGGACACCCTGAGGAGCCACAAGGACCATGCCTGGAGGAAAGCCCTGCCCTGCGTCTCTCCGGAGAGGCCTCGCTGGAGGCAACTCTACTGCAGACCGACGTACAACCGCATCGGCGACCTCAGCTGGAGCATCGCCCACGGCACCGTCACCACCAACGTCTCCCTGGCGCGCTTCACCGACACGTCCCCGGAGTGCCGGTTCTGCGGTAAAGTGGAGACGGTGGCGCACCAGTATGTGGAGTGCAAGAGCCTGGACTCGCTGTTCAAGGTCCTGAGAAACATCCTCCTAAGGTTCAGCCTCCACTTCTCCCCGACGGTCCTCTTCTTTGGATACCCGAAAGGCAACAGACCCCAACATCTTCAGGGGCTGGTCAACGTGCTCTTCGGCTACGCCAAGCTCGCCATATACAGGGCAAGGAAGGTGGCCCTGGAGGGGCAACGTCCAGCCAGCAGCCTGGGCATCTTCCACGCTCTGGTCGGATCAGGGTGTTGCTGGAGTTCCACTACACGCGGCTGACCCACGCCGTGCCGGCCTTCAAGGAGCAGTGGGCGCTGGAGGAGGCCGTGTGCTCGGTGGCAGATGACGGAGAGCTCTGCATGCAGATCTAAGCTACCCGTCGTAGGCCGTTTGACTGTGGGAAGGGCAGCGTGCCGATGCAGCACTTGTCGTAGTTATAAAGAAAAAAGAGAGAGCGAGAGAGAGGCAAATGGAGTAGGAAGAGAGGGGGTAGAGAGAGAGGAGAGGCAGAGAGGGGGGTAGAGAGAGAGGGGGGGCAGAGAGGGGGGTAAAGAGAGAGGGAAGGGGAAAGAAAAAAAAGTATATTTTGGGTTTTCATTTAAAAAGGGGGGGTTACATTAAGCAAAGCATAACAAAAAAAAAAACCGAAATGATGAACGTAGCAAAGTGCCGACTACACCGGGAGGGTGGGGGGAGAGGGTGGGGGGAGAGGGTGGGGGGAGAGGGTGGGGGGAGAGGGGGGGGGAGAGGGTGGGGGGAGAGGGTGGGGGGAGAGGGTGGGGGGAGAGGGTGGGGGAGAGGGTGGGGGGAGAGGGTGGGGGGAGAGGGTGGGGGGAGAGGGTGGGGGGGAGAGGGTGGGGGGAGAGGGTGGGGGGAGAGGGTGGGGGGAGAGGGTGGGGGGAGAGGGTGGGGGGAGAGGGTGGGGGAGAGGGTGGGGGGAGAGGGTGGGGGGAGAGGGTGGGGGGAGAGGGTGGGGGGAGAGGGTGGGGGGAGAGGGTGGGGGGAGAGGGTGGGGGGAGAGGGTGGGGGGAGAGGGTGGGGGGAGAGGGTGGGGGGAGAGGGTGGGGGGAGAGGGTGGGGGGAGAGGGTGGGGGGAGAGGGTGGGGGGAGAGGGTGGGGGGAGAGGGTGGGGGAGAGGGTGGGGGGGAGAGGGTGGGGGGAGAGGGTGGGGGGAGAGGGTGGGGGGAGAGGGTGGGGGGAGAGGGTGGGGGGAGAGGGTGGGGGGAGAGGGTGGGGGAGAGGGTGGGGGGAGAGGGTGGGGGGAGAGGGTGGGGGGAGAGGGTGGGGGGAGAGGGTGGGGGGAGAGGGTGGGGGGAGAGGGTGGGGGGAGAGGGTGGGGGGAGAGGGTGGGGGGAGAGGGTGGGGGGAGAGGGTGGGGGGAGAGGGTGGGGGGAGGAGGTGGGGGGAGAGGGTGGGGGGGAGAGGGTGGGGGGGAGAGGGTGGGGGAGAGGGTGGGGGGAGAGGGTGGGGGGAGAGGGTGGGGGGGGAGGGGTGGGGGGAGAGGGTGGGGGGAGAGGGGTGGGGGGAGAGGGTGGGGGGAGAGGGTGGGGGGAGAGGGTGGGGGAGAGGGTGGGGGGGAGAGGGTGGGGGGAGAGGGTGGGGGGAGAGGGTGGGGGGAGAGGGTGGGGGGGAGAGGGTGGGGGGAGAGGGGTGGGGGGAGAGGGTGGGGGG